>NW_005871519.1:211872-251431 GCF_000147115.1 Myotis lucifugus
ACAATTTGCATATTATATATATATATATATATATATATATATATATATATATATATATATATATATATATTAGAGGTTATTACTGCTAATATACATTTTAAAAACTTTAAATACTTAAGTGACTAATTTTAAGTCACCATTTTAAAAATATAATTTTTTATTGATTTCTGAAAGGAAGGGAGAGAAGAGATAGAAATATCAATGATAAGAGAGAATCACTGATCAGCTGCCTTCAGTATGCCCCCTAGTGGGGATCTAGCCGACAACCCAGACATGTGCCCTGACCCCGAATTGAGCCCTGACCTCCTGATTCATAGGTCGACGACATTCTACCACTGAGCCACATCAGCTGGGCTAAGTCACCATTCTTGAAATAACACATAAAAATTGGTGTTTAATGTTAACTAATCTCTAAAATATAACTTAAATCTAAAAATATATTTTAAAGGTAAGAAGCCCTCCTGTATAATCTCAACTTCATTACAAACTAAGGAACTCTGTGGCTCCTTTAAATGAGCTCTGTGTACACTGCATTTCTGTAAGAGGACACACTTTGGAGTCACATGTTACAGCACAAACATCTAGGAGTGCAGGTGTCAGACATGAGACTGGGGACAGCAGAGAAGGTTAGGTCAGGGTAGTGGGGAGTGTGGCCTGAAATGTACAGCTCTTGCTTTAGAGCTACCCTAGAACAGTCAGGAAAACCTCGGGTCATTCAGTCCAACGCCACTGAGCAACGTTCTCATGAGAAAAGAAGGGGCCGAACCACTTCAGCTCTAAGGCCTTCCCAGCTCAAACATGTGGTGATTCTACATAGAGTGTACCACACAACCCACGCACGCTAACTGGGCGAGTCTCAAAATTAGGTTGAAAAATTTAAAAATCATTGGAATAATGAAAAAAGAATTATAGATAACACAGTAAGTCACAGGAGATCAGCAAAATAAACCATGTCACCGAGCATGCGAAAGCTCTGTCATGAATGTCCTGGCATATCCCACCTAAATTCACTTCAGAAAGACCACCCCCTACCTCCTCCTCCATGACACCAAAAACACCCACCACACACCAAGTAGATAAATAATGTGTGCTCAAATTTTAGTTTTCCTAACTTTATGGAGTTTTACATGCTAGACAACTACACAGAAAATAAGAAAAAATTGCATTGAAAAATATGAACTTTCAACATAAGAGAATTCTAGAAGGTAGTATTTCCTTGCCTTATTTCTCTTCAGTCAAGAAATTGAGTTCTTTTTAAAAAACGTATTATGTAGTATAATTTTATAAATATCAGGATTTCTTAAAACTATGGTAAATATAAATACTAAAATGTAGCACCTCAAAAATCTGAAAACTCACATATTTTGGTAAGTGCGCTACTTTTGCTCTTTCTAACAATAATACAACAACAAGGAAAAAGAAATGAGCCATATTTCATCCCATCCTCCGAGAAAAAACCAGAATTAATACCTTGGTGTAAATCCTACATACAGATACTTTGTGTACATGTGCAAACAAAATGGGCTCCCTAACATACTCTCTTGTCACACACCTTTCACAAAAATTACAATTAACATCTTTCCACATATATCTGAAAGACCATTTTAATGGCTACACATTTCCAAAGCTATATTTCAAGTTAACTTTGAGACAATTACATTTCCTAAATTAATCACTCAATAGACAATAAAACAAATTTACTAAACAGGTCTATAAATTAGTGAAGGTTCTTTACATACCCTGGGACATATTAAAAACCACCCACTAAGATCCCACTTTTAGGAACATATCCTAAGAAATCCGAAACACCAATCAGAAAGAATATATGTACCCCTAAGTTCACAGCAGCTCAATTTACAATAGCTAAGATCTGGAAAGAATCCAAGTACCCATCAGTAGTTGAGTGGCTAAAAAAGCCATGGTACATTTACACCATGGAATACTATGCAGAAGTAAAAAAGAAGGATCTCTTACCCTTTGAGACAACATGAAAGGATCTGGTGAGTATTATAAGCAAAATAAGCAAGTCAGAGAAAGACAAGTATCACATGATCTCACTCATATGTGGAATCTATTGAACAAAATAAACTGATAAACAAAATAGATCCAGGGACATAAAGGCACAGAACAGACAGTCCAATCTCAGAGGGAAGGCAAGGGAGGGTGGGTGGGAAGAGATTAACCAAAGAACTTGTATGCAGAGAAAGGAAGATGGCAGCATAGGTTAACGACCATAATTGCTGCCTCCCACAACCATATCAAAAGTACAACTAAAATACAGAACCACCACCATCCAGAACCAATGGAAAGCTGGCAGAATATAAGTCCTACAATTAGATAAGTAAAGAAGAAAGCACACTGAGACTGGTAGGTGGTGCGGAGGCATGGAATAGACTGGTCCCGCACCCACGTGTGCCGCTTTTTTAATCGGGAGGGAGATCATCTCTGCGAAAGCCACCCAAAGGAGCAAGGGGTCCCAGCCCCACACCAGACCTCCAGTCCAGGATGCCAGAGCTGGCTAAAAGAAGTCCCTACGGGCAGTAAGAACTACAGGCTGTAAAAACCAGTGCGGACTGGGGCTCAGTGACACAGAGACTGCTGGAGTCCCAGCTGTTCCTCTTAAAAGGCCAGCACCAGGAACTGATCTTACAAGGTCCTGCTTCCTCTGAACTCCAGCATCACAGTGAGGCTCTGGGGGACACAGACACATACAGGTTGGAACTGGATTGTCTGGCATCAGGGCAGGAACTCGGGAGCGGCTTTCTCCCAGACGGAGGTGCTCGCAGGGATCATTGTTCCTATGCTGGGATCTCCCCGGTCGCAGGGCTAACTAGTAGCCATTTCTGTTTGTTCCACTCAGGTGATTCCCTAAGACCCTGCCTCATCCAATTTCCAACCCTAAACTGCCAGTTTGCCATCTGAACGTGACTTCAGACTAGACTCAACTGTAACATCATTGTGTGCAGAAATGTTAAAAACTCATGAATTGTGCAGTGGCTTTTGTGTATGAATGGCCTGTCCTTGCTCAGGCTAAAATCTCTCAAAACAAGCAGCAGCTAGGACAGGGAGCCCCAATCCTATCAGTAAAAGGCCCAAGACCTGGCACTAGCACCAATCTGCCTTACTTCATAGTTGGGCCTCATCTGGGCACTTCCAAACCTGATATAAAGAGGAGGAATCTGCAGATCTCCCTGTAGCTCCTATTGGGTGATCAAGGCAATGGCTGACTATGCACCTCCCTGGAGACCCAAGAGCCAGTGTACCTAGTGGTCAGTGTGAGACCATACCACATTACAACTCTACACATCCATAAGCGACACACTCAAGGAGCAGCAAAGCTCCAATGAAGCAAGTCCTGTTCCATAAGGGTGTCTCCTTCACAGCAGCTCTCCCACTGTAGTCACAGGTGGTCCTCACAGCCAATTGGCCTGGAGGTCAATTCCTCCCAGTGACACCAACAGCAATCAAGTCTCAACTACAACATGACTGTGCTCACAGCCCACAAAGGGGTGCACCTAGAGTACGCTGCTCAGGTGACTGGGGAGGCTGAGCCACTGGGCCCTATAGAACACCTACTACACAACACCATTCTACCAACTCAAGGAGACATACAGGTCTACCCAATACATAGAAACAAACACAGGGAAGCAGCTAAAATGCAAAGACAAAGAAACATGTCACAAATGAAACCAATGGAAAAAAGCAAACTACTGGATATAGAATTCAAAACCAGTTATAAGGTTACTTAAAAATCTTCTAGAAAACAGACATTGGAGGAAGGGAGGAGGCCAAGAGCCAAAAAATGCAGCAACCTCAAGGAGCTGGAAGAGGCCAAGAACACTCTTCTCAGGATCCTCCAGGAGGTGCCAGCACTGCCATCCCTGGACTTCAAGTCCCAGAAGACTTATTTCCAACTTTTGACCTTCAGAACTATTGCCTGAAGAAAAGCAAAATAAATTGTCTTAGTTGCTCCTGAGGCCAATGATGGATGAAGGAAAGACAGATGGACAATTTTCATAGCTGCACCAAGATGGGTTTCATCTTAAATGTTTAGAAAAACCATAAAGTAATGAAGAATCTATCTGTGACAACATAAATGAAACTGGGAGGATTAAAAATGGCAGCAGAGTAGGAGGATGCTGCACAGACATGCTCCCAGGAACAAGCTGGAATTACAACTGAAATATGGAAAGGCTTTCTGAATAATCAACGGAAAACTCACAGGAGAGAACCCTGATACCCAAGGACCGAAGGTGGTGACTGCAAGAGAATGGTAAGAGAGGTGGAGACGCGAATGGGCTGGCCGGGCTGGCACCTACAGATGGCAACTGAAGTACTGGAGAGATATCTCAGCTTCGGGGGGTGGGGGTGGGGGTGGGGAACCACTGAGAACTCTGGGATCTAATCCCCAAGCTGGGCTCCCAGCAGACAGCAAAAAACTGAGAAGGGTACCCACATAACATCTAGCTGTGAAAAGTAGTGGGGTCTCTGCCGGGGAGTGGCAGCTGAAAGTTTGAGCACCTTCTTAAAGGGCCAAAGCACAAAAAAATTCCCTGTGGAGCCATCCACCTTGTGCTCTGGCGGGTGAGGGGGGGGGGGTTTGAGAAGGGGAGGGTAAAGTGGACTGGAGCTGTGCAAGCAGAACCTAGGACTGGGGTTTTGGGGGATAGAGCTCAGAAGGACATCTTTCCCACACAGACATTTGCCTTGCCTGGGTGATGACAGTCAACACATCCTATTAGAAAACACCTTGCCCTGAGGCCACTTAAGAGACTAAAAATAACAATTAGCCTCTACCCAGAAGCAACTACCCCACCCTGTTAAAAAAAACTCTTACCACACTTGAGGTGGATTGCCTGGGAGCAATTTCAAATTGGAATCCTATCAGTCTGTGGACAGAGGTGGTCTCTGGAGGCTTTGAGTCTTTGCCTGATCTAATTAGCCAGGAGCAGCGTTTGACACTGTCCTGCACTAGAGATTGAGAGGTGTAGAGGATCTACCTAATACAGAGTCACAAACCCAAACAGGCAGCCAAAATGAGGAGACAAAGAAACAACCTCCAAATGAAAGAACTAGTGAATTCTCTAGAAGAAGAGATAAATAAAGCAGAGATAAGAAATTTATTTGAAACAGAGTTCAGAGTAATGATGTTAAAAATGCTCAACAGTATGAAAAAAGATATAGTAACTATGAAAAAAGAATAGCCTGAGATAAAGAATGACATAACACAAATAAAGGACACATTGGAAGGAGTACACAGCAGATTAGGGGAAGCTGGGATCGAATCAGTGAATTAGAGGACAGTTGAAAATATCACTCAATTAGAGAACCAAAAAAGAAAAAAACAATTAAAAAACAAGAGGACAGCTTAAGGGAGCTGTGGGACAATGTGAAACGTAACAATTTTAGAATAGTAGGTGTGCCAGAAGAGGCAGAAAGGGAGAAAGGAATAGAGAAGGTGCTTGAAGAAATAATGGTAGAAAACATCCCTAACCTAGTAAAGGAAAAAGTCACATAAGTTCAGGAGGCACAGAGAACCCCAAACAAGAAGAACCCAAACAGACCCACACCCAGACACATCATAATTAAAATGCCAAAAATTAAAGACAAAGAGAGAATCTTAAAGGCAGCAAGAGAAAAGAAAACTATTACCTACAAAGGAGTTCCCATAAGGCTGACACCTGATTTCTCATCAGAAAGGCCAGAAGGGAATGGCATAAGTACTCAAGGTAATGGAAAGCAAGGAGCTGAGACCAAGATTACTATATCCAGCAAGGCTATCATTAAAATAGACGGTCAAATAAAGAGCTTCCCAGACCCAAAAAAAAAAAAAAAGGCTAAAGGAGTTCATCACCACCAAGCCAGCATTACAAGAAATGCTAAAGGGACTGCTGTAAGGGATTGCTGAGAAGAAGATACACAGAGAGAAACCTAGCCATGCAGAATTAAAATGGCTATAAATAGGTACCTCTCAGTAATAAACCTAAATGTAAATGGATTAAATGCTCCAATCAAAAGGTGTAGAGTAGCTGAATGGATACAAAAACATGACCCAAGTATATGCTGTCTATAAGAGACCCACCTCAAAGCAAAAGACACACACAGGATGAAAGTGAAGGGATTGAAAAAAATTTCCATTCAAATGGAAAAGAAAATAAAGCTGGAGTAGCAATACTTATAGCTGACAAAACAGACTTTAAAAGCATCATGCTAAGCGAAATAAGCCAGTTGGAGAAAGATAAATATCATATGATCTCACTTATTAGTGGAATATAATGAAGCCAATAAACTGATGAACTAAAATAGAGCCAGAGGGGGGAAATATTCTAGAATATTCTAGAATGTAATCCTGTTATTTTCAGATTTTTAATATTTCCTACAACTTTTGTGATATTATACTATGTTAGTATAGTTTTCATATTATTATACTTAAAATCTTTTTATTCTTGAAATATTGTTTACTGCATGTAAGATCATTTTTCTTGAATAACTGGTGTTTATTGCATGTAACATTATATTTAAGATCATTTTCCTTGAAATATTAAGGTTTATTGCATGTAACTTTAAAAAATAAAAATAAATAAATAAAAACAAAACAAGAAACAACAACAAGAAAATCTTCTAGAAACCTCTAACAAAATGGAAAAGGACCAGTCAGAAATTATGCATACACTGACTGAAATAAATAATAATATACAGGAATTCAACAGTCGAGTAGCAGATTCTGAGAAATCAACGATTTGAAATATAAGGAAGCAAAAAGCACCCAATCAGAAGAGCAAAAAGAAAAAAGAATCCAAAAATATGAAGATAGTAAAAGGAGCCTCTGGGACAACTTCAAGATTACCAACATTCGTATAATGGGAGTGCCAGAAGGAGAGAGAGAACAAGATATTGAAAACCTATTTGAAGAAATAATGACAGAAAATTTCCCCTACCTGTGAAAGAAATAGACTTCAAAGTCCAGGAAGCACAGAAAGACCCAAACAAGAGGAACCCAAAGAAGCCCACACCAAGACACATCATAATGAAAATGCCAAAGGTTAAAGACAAAGAGACACTTTAAAGTAGTAAAAGAAAAGCAGTTAGTTACCTACAAGGGTGTGCCCATACGACTGTCAGCTGAATCCTCAACAGAAACTTTGCAGGCCAGAAGGGAGTGACAAGAAATATTCAAAGTAATGAATAGCTAGGACCTACAACCAAGATTACTCTACCCAGCAAAGCTATCATTTAGAACTGAATGTCAGATAAAGAGCTTCCCAGACAAGAAAAAGCTAAAGGAGTTTATCACCACCAAACTAATATTAATGAAACTAGAGGCTCAGTGCATGAGCGTCTGCCCCCTGGTGGTCAGTGCGCATCATAGTGACTGGTTGTTCCGCCATTCAGTCGATTTGCATATTAGTCTTTTATTATATAGGCTGTTGAAGGGTATTCTTTAAGAAGGGGAAGAAGAAGAAAAGAAAAAGATAAAAAATGTGAACAAAATGGCAACAAATACATACCTATCAACAACTGAATCTAAAAATCAAAATAAATAAGAAACCTAATGAACAGAATAAACTGGTGAATAAAATAGGATCAGAGGCATGGAAATGGAACAGATTGACAATTCTAGAGGGAAGGGATGAGGAGTTGGGAAAGAGATTAAAGAAAGTTCTTGTATGCATATATACATTACCTATGGACACAGACTATAGCGTGGTGAAGGCCTGGGGTGGGGCGGGAACTAGGTGGAGAGGGCAATGGGGGAAAAAAAGAGGGACATCTGTAATAATCTCAACAATAAAGATTAAAAAAGAAAGGACTTGTATGCATATATGCATAAACCCATGGACACAGACAATAGAATGGTGAAGACCTGGGGGGTAGGTGGGCTAGAAGGGGTAAAACAAAGGGACATATGTAATACTTTTAACAATAAGGGTTTTTGTGTTTTTTTTTAAGTAAAATAATGCAATAAAGACATCTGGTGGAACAACCGGTCGCTATGATGTGCACTGACCACCAGGGAGTGTGCGCAGAAAATGGCAGGCGTTGGCCACAGTGGGATGTTGGAGCAGGTGAGCGGGGGCGCCAGACCAAGGCTTCTCCACCTCCACCTGCTCCCAAGGGGTGACTGGGGCTGGCAGCTGCCTCTCGCACCCGCTGCTTGCACCCACTGCTGGCCCTGATCGCTCGGCACCATCAGTGGATGCGAGCGGTGGCTGCCAGCCCTGTCAGTGGATGTGAGCGGTGGCTACCGGCCCCGATCGCCCCTGATGGCTTCTCCACCTTCCCCATGCTCCTGAGGGGCAAATGGGGCAGCAGCTGCCACTCGCACCCACTACTGGTGCCAGCCCCAATCTCTCTGCGCCATCAGTGGGTGTGAGCAAGGCCAGTGGCATCAGCGTGTGGGAGCAGCAGCGGCGGGAGTGAGGCTACCAGTAGACAGGGGATTGGGAACCGTGGCACGAGGGGCCGGGCGGGGGTTTGGAGGATGGGCTGAGACCCGCCTCTGTGCCCACCGCAGCCTCGCGGCCCACAATTCCTTTCAAGATGCACGAGTTCGTGCACTGGGCCCCTAGTTAAAAAATAATACTAACAAACAAACAAAAACTACCCACTAGGTTTTGTTTGGCTGAGACAAGCCCATGAGTAATCAGTATAGGGCAGTGATGGCGAACCTATGACACGCGAACTCATTTTTTTGTTGATTTTTCTTTGTTAAATGGCATTTAAATATATAAAATAAATATCAAAAATATAAATCTTTGTTTTACTATGGTTGCAAATATCAAAAAATTTCTATATGTGACACGGCACCAGGGTTAAGTTAGGGTTTTTCAAAATGCTGACACACCGAGCTCAAAAGGTTCGCCATCACTGGTATAGGGCAACACTGTGAGGACTGTTTCTAACTCAGGCCACTGTCTGCAGGGACCACTAAAGTTATTAACCCTTTGCAGTCATATTAAATTTGGACATGGGTGTCGTACTGGTCGGAATTAATTTCCATTGAAAGAGCAGTGATACATAACATGCAAGATTATGAAGGATAAACAAGATTTATTCATTCTTTTTTGGAACTACGTCACTACTAGAATCACTACAAACGTTATCACTTTCTATGTCAGAGTCAGTATTCAAGGTGCCAAAATAAAACTTTTCATCGTTACTTTCAGATTCGCAGCACACTTCTTCCGGTAACTTTCTTTTTGCCATTTTGGAGTATTATTTTGAAATATCTTAACAAGTGAGAATGCCTAATTACAGTTAAACGTAATTTGTAAAGCTTTAATTGAAATTCTGCGAAGTATCTCCGAAGCTTATCGATTTCTTCACTCTCAAAAGGCGACTGACTCGCCACGGTGTTTTGCATGGCAAGTGTGGAACGACCGCGTTTGTTTATATTGAGTTTCGATATCTCCGATTTGTCGGGGCAATGTTTTGGTTCGTGACAAGGTCGCTTAGACACTTAAGAGCTTTCAGAGAAATTATGAACTGATAAGATTCGTACGGTTCCTTGCTGTGGTGGCTGAGAGCAGACATACGACCGGAACGGTAAAAAAGCTTTGGTGGCTGAGAGTAGACAAACGACCGCAAAGGGTTAAGAGACATACAGAAGACAGCAGCTTGCACACAGGCAGGAAAGGTGGGGACAGCAAGGCATCCTGAGCTCCCTGTACGTAGGTTGTCACAGGTACAAGAAACGGGACAAGCCAGCCACCCAAGGCCCCTCCACTCCTGCAGCCACAGATGCAGTCCTGACCCAGTGATCTCCTGCTGCAGGTGTCCTTTGCTAGGAAAGCAACACTAAAATGCATTTCACCTCTCACTAATGCAAGATGAAAAATAAATTCCAAGTTTCCTTAATGACAATAAAAACTTTAAGACATATTTGTTACAGGCAACTTGCTAAATACTTTTATTTCACAGACAAACTAGCAGTTAGACCAGAAGATAAGTTTTAGACACACAGCTGTGTTAATTGAGCATTCCAGCGCTAAATCCACACCCAGTTTAAACAGATAGCACCCGTTTCCCTGACAACTGAGTGCCTTTCACTTTAAGATGAACAGACACAGACAGGAGCTGTGCTCAGGCTGCAGGCTGAGCTAATGGGGAAGTAGCACTCACCACCTGTTGCTTCCCTGAGATTCCCCCCTTACTTTGTCTTAACATGATTTTTCAAACAGAGTTTAAATCACCTTCGTGTAGGCTTTTCCAAGGTTTACGCGCATTTCCTATGAAACAATTATTCACAATGTTTAGAAGTTCTGAGCAGCTGAAAACTCACTACAAACTATATGCTGAGTCGGCTTCCTAAGGAGAAGCGCGTTAGCAGCTACCACCAGTTTGCCATCTGAATGTGACTTCCGACTCATGAGCTGGCCCTAGTCGGTTTGGCTCAGAGGGTCAAGCGTTGGCCTACAGACCAAACGATCGGGGGTTTGATTCCGGTCAAGGGCACATACCTTGGTTGCAGGGTCCTCCCTGGCCCGGTCCCTGGTTGGGTCTCGTGCAGGAGGCAACCAATCGATGTGTTTCTCTCACATCGATGTTTCTATCTGTCTTTCCCTCTCTCTTCCACTCTCTGAAAATCAATGGAAAAATATCCTCGGGTGAGGATTAACAACAACAAAAAAACAAACAAAACCCTATCAAGACAATGCAAATTTTAACATAAATCAAGAGCCAATTAAATCTACTGATTATACTGAGAATATCACTGATAATAAAAGAAAAAATAAAATCACAGGCAAAAAAGCAACTTTCTCTCTATAGGTACCTCCTCAGTATTTCTTCTAAAACACTATAAAAATGTGTTTACAGAAACATAAACAGGAAACATAACTCTGTGTTTGCCTTCACTGAAGTAACCTGCACAATCATTCCGTCCCCAACGACTGAAGCTATGGACCGGCACACCGAGAGCGCAGAGCCCGTTACCACCGTTCTTCCTGGCGATGAGACAGCAGCGGAGTCGCGCGCATCTCCAGGACACACTGTCTACATCAGAGTGACTGACTGCTCACAGGTAAGTTGGCTCATTCTATTCATTTTTGGTAGAAAAATCAAGCACATATTGTAATAAAATGATTTGTGATGCCTTAAGATGTGATGTATTTACAAGAAAACTATAGGCAAATTATATCAACCGCTCTGATCCCTAAAACACTACCTTTAAAAGTCTAAGTTTTTTGACAATAGAACAAAAGAGCCAACCCCCAAAGAACATGCCCATCTACCCACCTTAAGTGTAAAGCGTAACTCCTTAAAATCTTCCCTCTAAAAGGGAGTCCCTACCGTAAAATGAAAATTTCACTGGAATAAGAGAGGAGAGATCTCAGTCTATAAACTCAGGAAGGCTTCTGAAAGATGGTGACCTGAACATGAACCTACAGACAACTGGGCCAAGAAAGGTGAGATGAGGAGGAGGAAGGTGCATCTTGGACAGAGACTAGTGTGGGAACAAGGAGAGAGGCCGGAGCCAGCACCTGGCATCAGGAGAATGCAGTAAGGACGCATGGCCAAGACAAAGCATTTTATGACTAGAAATGAAGTTAGAGAGTTCCCAAATGCCAGTCAGGAAGGCTCTCCACACGTCAGTGAGCTAAGGAGTGGGAATGCTCCCCTGGATGCAAAGGGGCTTGACTGGTTGGTGTCTAAGCAAGAGTGAGATAATTAGGGTCATATTTTGACAAGACAGTCAGGTAAAACGTGACAGAAAGTGCAGTACTCATGTGTCATGGTGTCTGAGCGCATGCCAGGAGTCGCTGAGGGAGGGTGCCTCAGCCTCGAGGCCAGGCCAGCACTCCAGCAGGATGTTCTGTAATGATGACAATGGCCTAAGCCACCGCCATACTGACTACTGGGTATGTGGAACATGGCAAGTGTGACTAAAGAACTGGGTTTGTGCTCCGATTTTAATTAAAGTGCAGTGGCCATGTTCCCAGGGGCTCCCTATACCAGCCCCAGCATGACTCAGGCTGGGGAGAGACTGGTTAGTCCTGGCGTGTGCAGGGGTGTGAGGACAGGCCCTGTGACTCAGGCTGGGGAAACTGGTTAGTCCTGGCGTGTGCAGGGGTGTGAGGACAGGCCCTGTGACTCAGGCTGGGGAAACTGGTTAGTCCTGGCGTGTGCAGGGGTGTGAGGACAGGCCCTGTGACTCAGGCTGGGGAGAGACTGGTTAGTCCTGGCGTGTGCAGGGGTGTGAGGACAGGCCCTGTGACCCAGGCTGGGGAGAGACTGGTTAGTCCTGGCGTGTGCAGAGTCTGAGGACAGGCCCTGTGACCCAGGCTAGGAGAGACTGGTTAGTCCTGGTGTGTGCAGAGTCTGAGGACAGGCCCTGTGACCCAGGCTAGGAGAGACTGGTTAGTCCTGGCGTGTGCAGAGTCTGAGGACAGGCCCTGTGACCCAGGCTAGGAGAGACTGGTTAGTCCTGGCGTGTGCAGAGTCTGAGGACAGGCCCTGTGACCCAGGCTAGGAGAGACTGGTTAGTCCTGGTGTGTGCAGAGTCTGAGGACAGGCCCTAGTAGCAGCTTAGAGGAGTCTGAGCCCAAAGGGGGAGGAAGCCACATGTGAGAGAGAGATCACCCAGAGAAGGAAACACTGACACAGAGACAGAGAGGCCTGCAGAGGAGCCGTGAAGGAGCAGCCAAGGGGTCGAGGAGAACCTCATGAGAATGGGGTCTGTGGGGGTGACAGGTGCGAGGAGTCAGGAGAGGGAGGGCAGGAGGGCCAACATCATGGAGTGTGGGGGACCATGGAGTAATGGCTGGGTGCTGGGACTGTTGGCAGCCTGTGGGGCATCTCCACAAGCTAGGTGTTCAGGTGAGAAAAGAAAGACAGAGCAATGTGAACAGGGACAGAGACACAGTCTCCCTTTCCCCTTTCTGACACAGAAAGCAGGCTATTGTTCCCAAGGTCCGGATCTCCCTTTCTTTTACTTAAACACATACCTTGGAAATTGTTCCATATATATATGTATATAAACATATTTTTAAATTTCTTAATCCTAACCTGAGGATACTTTTTCCACTGATTATTAGAGCATGCAAGGGAGGGGGAGAGACACAGAGAGAGAAACTGATGTGAGAGACACATGGATTGGTTGCCTCCCGCATGTGCCCTGACCAGGGTCCGGGATTAAGCCTACAACCGAGGTATGTGCCCTTGACCGGAATCGAACCTGCAACCCTTTAGTCCAAGGGCCAACACTCTAACCACTGGGTCAAACCAGCAAAGGCTACTGATGTGTTGTGTTGTTGTTTTTTAAAGAGAGAGTGGAAGAGAGGAGGGTTGGAAAGAGAGAAAGAGAAAGAGAGAGAGAGAGAGAGAGAGAAAAAAACATCGACGTGAGAGACAAATTGATTGGTTGCCTCCTGCACACACCCAACCAGGGCGGGGGCTTGAGCACACAACCCTTCAATGCATACTCTAACCACTGAGTACACTGGCCTGGGCTGTTCCACATTTCCTCATACAGCCTAACAATCAGTGTTAAACAGAGATTAAAACTGTAAATCCCAACCCTGGAAATAGAGGGATGGAAGTGAGCCTGAAAGGACTCGAGAGAGAGAGTTATGTGCCTGGGAATCTACTAACCCTGCTTTAAACACTTTTTTTTTAAAGTATTGTTATTGAGTTTTTAGAGAGGAAGGGAGAGGGATAGAAAGATAGAAACATCAATGATGAGAGAGAATCACTGATCGGCTGCCTCCTGCACGCCCCACTGGGGATCGAGCCCACAACCCGGGCATATGCCCTGACCGGGAATTGAACTGTGACCTCCTGGTTCATAGGTCGATGCTCAACCACGGAGCCACGCTGGCCAGGCTAAACACCTTTTAAAAGAGTTGACCCTGGCCATTGTGGCTCAGTTGGTTGGAGTGTCATCCCATACACTAAAAGGTCTCAGGTTCATTCTCGGTCGGGGCACATACCTAGGTTGCGGGTTTGGTCCCTGGTTGGGGTTCGTACAAGAAGCAACTGGTCGATGTTTCTCTCTCTCCCTCGCCCTCTCTCTAAATCAATAAACATATCCTTGGGCGAGGATTTTTTTTTAAAGTTGAAAGCAGCTCTTTTTCTCCCTGGCTGCTTGAAGATCAACCTTCATCATGAATGACACGGTAACCATCTGGACCAGGAAGTTCATGACCAACAGACTACTTCAGTGGAAGCAAATGGTCATTGATGTCCTTCACCTTGGAAAGGCAATAGGACCCAAGACAGAAATTCAGGAAAAACTAGACAAAATGTATAAGACCGCACCTGATGTCACCTTTGTGTTTGGATTCAGAACCCACTTTGGTGGTGGCAAGACCGCTGGCTCTGGCATGATTTATGACTCCTTGGATTACACAGAGAAAAATGAACCCACAGACTTGCAAGACATGGCCTATATGAGAAGAAGAAGAAGACCTCAAGAAAACAGAGAAAGGAACGCAAGAACAGAATGAAGAAAGTCAGGGGGACTGCAAAGGCCCATGTTGGTGCTGGCAAAAAGTGAGCTGCAGCTTGAACTACAGAAGGAGTAAAGATTCTTCGGTGACTTTATCTGTGATGGTTGTGCAGATTTTTCATGAGGATTAATAAACTATAAACTTTTATTTGTCAAAAAATAAATAAATAAATAAAAGTTGAAAGCAGTTAAAATCTACAGCCATTAAGGTAAGCCTATTTGCTCTTTCATGAGGTATGAAAAACAGTCTAAATACTTAAAGCCTAATATAGTTAAGCCATCCATAGGTTCCTGGAGCAGTTTCTTGGAGGAAACAGGTGCTGTACTTGTAAACCAGGACCACACATAAGCCCACTGGCAGGAGGCTCACTCTGGACCCAGAGCCAGTCACCCCTGCCTGCACCAGTGGACTTTGTGCTACAAAAAAAGCAAGTGACGCTCAGCGCCTGCCCTCAGATCTCACATCCGGCTCTGACGTAATTAGCCCTGGGAGCTCATCACCTAATGGAGGACCACAGCCTCCTGGCATCAGACTCCCTCTGCAGTAATAAACGCCAGCCAGCTAAGACAGCACCTAGTTAGCTGGCCACATCAGTGTTTACATGGCAACTTCTGCAGCCGATGTCCCCGCACACACTCCACTCCAAAGATGCTTTCCTCACCGCAGCAGCAGCTCTTTCCACAGTGTAGGTGAGCACTTTATAAAGGTGACATACATCACCTGACACCAGCCCAGGACCCATGCAGGTCACCTGGAACCTGTCCCTCACTTCCTAGATCTGCACATATTTTTGCACTGTATTGCATTAAATAATTTTCTGTTAAGTCCCTAAGAAACTGCTAAACTGTCCCTTAAAATGGAGGGGGGGAAATAGTTCAAGACTACTGTCACAGTTATCTTAGCACAAGTTAGCCATTTTAATTTGTATGCTTTGTTCCTCTCAAAAGTTTTATTTCAGCCCTAGCCGGCTTGGCTCAGTGGATAGAGCGTCAGCCTGCGGACTGAAGGGTCCCAGGTTCGATTCCAGCCAAGGGCACATGCCTGGGTTGCGGGCTCAATCTCCAGTGGGGTGCATGCAGGAGGCAGCCGATCAATGATTCTCTCTCATCATTGATGTTTCTCTCTCTCTCCTTCTCCCTTCCTCTCTCTGAAACCAATAAAGAAATATATTTTTTTTTAAAGTTTTATTTCAAAGTTTTGAAAACCAAAAATCTCAAAGTGCCAGAATAAACTGTCAAGGCAACCTGATAAAAAGAGTAGATGAAAAAGCTGAAAAAGATGTCATATATTGGGTCTATAACTGCAGGCATGAGCCCAACTTTTAAAATGAGTGACTAGGCCCCACCAGTGTTGCTCAGTGGTTGAGCGTCGTCCCATGCACAAGAGGTCACTGGTTCTATTCCTAGTCAGGGCACATGCCTGGGTTGCGGGCTCCATCCCCAGTGGGGTGTGAAGGAGGCAGCCAATTGAAGTGATGTCTCTCTCATCAATGGTTCTCTCTCCCTTTCCCTTCCTTTCTCTCTAAAATCAATTTAAAAAAAGATTAAGCCAAAACCGGTTTGGCTTGGTGGATAGAGCGTCGGCCTGCGGACTCAAGGGTCGCAGGTTCAATTCCGGTCAAGGGCATGTACCTTGGTTGCGGGCACATCCCCAGTGGGAGGTGTGCAGGAGGCAGCTGGTCGATGTTTCTCTCTCGTCGATGTTTCTAACTCTCTATCCCTCTCCCTTCCTCTCTGTAAAAAATCAATAAAAATATATTTAAAAAAAAAGATTAAAAAAACAACACAGCAACATATTAAAATGGGTGGCTAGGACCGTACTCCCCTTTCATATGATAGAAAAATGATTTCATCTGTGAACATGTTCCAGGACACCTCAGAGCCTCACAGGACAAGAAAAGGACTCAAACAGTCCTAACTGGTTTAGAAAAGAAAACTGGCTTTCATGTTCCATGCAATGCTCGGACAGTAGACTATCCTGAACCACATTCTACAGGAAAACAGCGATGGATCGACAGACTAAGGCCAAGCAGAGACAGGACGGGAACTGCAGAGCTCATCAGGGCCTGCACCAAGCGCACGTGCCTGACTCGGGGCACCATCATCCGCTGCTGCACCATGAGCGTGTGGCAGATGCAGGCCATCAGCGTGAAGGCCTCCTCGCTGGCCGAGTCCCTCCACACCAGGTTGAGCAGCGTGTTGGTCTGCTGCTTCGTATCCAGCTTTTTCAGACACTCCTCTGTTATGTATGGTAATGACAGTCTCCCGTCCGCCTGAAACACACCCGGAAGTTACTCCACGTTAGTGATGCACCATGAGAACTCACCTCTACACGACAGACACACAGGAAATCTCGCTTTCGTTCAAGTCAAAGTACAAGGCAGGCATTATCCAAAATTACCCAATCACAATGAACACACCAAAATCTCTATCATGCATCCATTAAAGGAATCTGAACACCCATAGTCACATCTGTATTAGGGACCAATTTTGACCAGCATAACAGCAGCACAGGAACTGTGACTATCCAGTGTTGCCTCCTGACGTGACAGTATTTTCAGTATTACATTTCAAGAGAAATTCATTCGCCTGGCTGGTGTGGAGCAGTAGTTGAGCATCAACCTATGAACCAGGAGGTTGCGGTTCAATTCCTGGTCAGGGCACATACCCAGATTTTGGGCTTGATCCCCAGTAAGGGGTGTGCAGGAGGCAGCAAATCGATTATTCTCTCTCATCATTGATGTTTCTCTCTTCCTCTCTCTGAAAATCAGTTTTAAAAAAATTAGAAAAAGAATTCATTTCATATGTTTAGATTGCATTGTACTAAGCACATACCTGTGAAAATATATTGATAGAATTTCTATTTTAAATTATTTGAGAGATCAGCTTAAGCAAAACAGAATATTAAAGAATTTATTTAAAAGAATGAAATAAAATACATAAATCTATTCTTTTATATCTTGATTTCTCTAAAAGATCTGATTCACTGAATAAAACCTGAGCTAATGCTCTGCATAGTTACCAAATTGGGGTATTAACCAAAGATGTACACATACCATATATATATGTGTGTGTGTGTATGTGTATATATATACCTATATAAATATAAGCATATACGGGGTGACCCCAAAAATAGACACATACTTTAACAGCTGATAGCTCAATTGATGTTTCTTTATTTTCATATTTAACCTACTGGAATGAATAATTATTCAAACTGTACGTACATTTTTTGGGACACCCTGTATATATAAAAGATTAGGCATTGTTGACTATACTGTTTGAAAGCTTGGATGGATATACTAGTAATTTATAATAATCTACTTAATAAAACACTATTTTAGAGATAAAAGTCATACATTCTACCTGGCTCTTTAAATAAGATGTACCTAATAAAAATGCTAGAACAAGAGTGCTGTATCAGTGCTACTGTTCTGTGTGGGCATTTTGAAAGCACATTCCCACAGATGTAACAGCGCACACTGCGCTTGGCGAGTGTTAGACGTGTAAGCTCGAGCTGCAAGCCTGCTGCTCTGTCTGTGCACAGTGAGGAGGGCTCTCCACCAATACGCCACAGCCTCTCCTCTTCCTCACGGGGATACAAAATACATCGCATGTAAATAAAATGATGGTTTCCGGGATTCTCCAGAAGGTCATTAAGTATTAAAAAACCGTCTTCTAAAAACAAGTTTACCTACAGCATCTACAGGATCCCAATTCATTTTGGACCACACAACAAAATTCATTTTGGGGTGCAGAGTTTTGAGTCTGGACAGATGCCCCTCGTACTGCGCCCTCCCCGGCGGGAAGCCCACAGTGACTGAGACGGTTCTCATCTATGCCCTGACCCACCCTCCCCGTACCCTTCCTGAGATTAGGCTTCATATTAACCTAACAGAAAAAGATGCAAAGCCTACTAGAGCCATACCTCAAGCATTTCAAGTGTGTATGTAATTAGGAGAAAAAGAGGTCGGTGGCAAACATATCATAGTAAGACACAAATTATGTGTATGTAATGTACAGCTTTTTATCCCTTGAAAATACATAGTAAACAGTCCTGGGTAAGAAATGGGAGGTAAGTGTGACAATGAAGTTCAAGTTCATTTTAGAGTAAATTATCACATTTATTATCTATATAGTTGGCAGAAATGGCCAAGACATTGATTGGTGTTCACCAGATAGGGTAAGAAGAAACATAACCTTTCCCCTCAGAGGGGCTGGGGATTAGGGGACAGAGAGTGATGCTAATGTCTGGGTTTCTTTCTGGAAGGAGGAAATGTTCTAGAAGCAGTCATGGTGAGGGCCGCCCAGCACTGCTACTACACGGAAGGAAACATGCACTGAACTGTACATCACTTCATAGGGCGAATATTATGGAAAAGTGCATCTCAAAAAAGCTGTTATTAAAAATTCATATAAAAACAGACAAGTGCCTGGCACATAGCACGTGCACCTCCTGAGCACACCCTCTCGCCCAACCATTTCACCTCTGGCAATAACTAAATTCACATGCAGTCCAACCCTACTGGGCACAGACTCCGAGCACAGAGCCCTGCCCGCCATGAGGCCTGTTCGTGGACTTCTAACCCAGGACTGCCACGTCTGGGAAAGGAGTGCGATGCCGTGGAGGTGAGGGACTTGACCTGGACAGTCTGAGCGCTTCACGCACACACACCCTCATGGACCGAGTGAAAGACAACTTTGTAGCCCACGGCTCCGCAATGCTCACCGGCGTGCTCCTCTGCTGGTCGCCCTCCGCACCCTCCTCTTCTGAGTCGCTGCCAGAGTCCTGGCAGCTGGCCCCGGCAGGTGCGACGGGTAACTGCGCAAGGAAGGCCTGGAGCACTCGCAGGTACACCAGCAGGCCGTCCTCGGAGAGGGTCCCTTTGAGACAGTCGGGGAACAGTGAATTAACGCGGAGCCAAAAGAAACTGGAAACCAGGTATTCCTTTTCTTACGCTCCAGGAGGCATGGCTAACCAGAACCTACTGAAATACTAACATTCATGGGCAGATGTTTGTATAGAGGAAGGTGCTATAATCTAGAACATTACAAGTTTAGCACACAGGGAGCTACCCCGCAAGCACACGCTTCCCGAGACTTGACACCAACGATCCTGGTAACCCGTGTGCCTTACAAGTGTGGACCCTGCCGTCCGGGCCGTGCCGGCACTTCCCCCGACACTGTGCAGGGCAGCCCTGGGCACGTGCACCTTCCAGGGAGTTCCCACCGCAGCGGCCACAGCGCCCTGCGCCGCCCTCCTGGCCCACCCGCCAGCACTGCCCACGCGAGCGCGCGGGTAAACGGAGCTGCGCTTCATACCCAGGTAATTTTCACCGACGGTGAGGACAAAGTAGAAGAGCCAGGGTGCGTGCCCGCGGGCCCTGGCGCCGCTCTCCACCGACAGCAGCGCGTCCAGGAAGGGCTCGAAGGGGAAGGCAGCCTGGGTGTCCGCCAGCGCGGGAATGACGAAGTGAAAGACCTGGTCTGTGAAAGGGGCCGCCAAAAACTCCTCCGTGAAGGCCGCGAACACCTGCTGCCTACAAAGGAAAAATGCGCGCTTTTTAATAAAATCGCAGCACGCTGCTCATAAAATCCAGGGTTACAACTAACGGAGGGTTAATTCCAAACCAGCCTGCTATGTTACTCTAAGCTAAGCAAGCACTCTAGGTCAAACGGACCGCCTGTGTGAACTCCACGCGGTGTCTTCCCTGTTCAGGAAATGCTGTCACCACTTTGTACCTCTGGCAGCTTCCAGAAAGCGGGAAAATAACCAGGTCTTCAGAACGATCAATTCATGTTAGGGTCCAGGCCAGAGAGAAGTACATTTTTCTTGAAACTGAGTCACATTAGTAAAGTAAAAATCTGACTTTCAAGTCTATTATTCAAGATAGCACCCTTTGTTAAAGTTACTGTTAGACACAGATCTTGTGAAATCACGAAATAAAAACGATCCCGTTCTTACCTGGCGCCCTCCGGACAGGAGTTGTAAGTAAAGTGCAATGGTTTTAGGACATTCTCTAACAAAACTTTTGCTATAGGAACTCGAGATAAATCAGAATACTCAATACTTGATGGAAGCTTGCTGTTAATTAACAAATAGAGAGATCTATAATACCCTAAAAAAAAAGGAAAAACACATATTTAAAATGTGGTGCTTTTTCTTCTATGAGGAAAATAACGTGTCAGTTTTTAAATGCTCTTTACAAAACTCTAATCAGTCCAAATTTTAGTGAATTCTTCAACATT
This sequence comes from Myotis lucifugus, assembly GCF_000147115.1. Taxonomy (NCBI): domain Eukaryota; kingdom Metazoa; phylum Chordata; class Mammalia; order Chiroptera; family Vespertilionidae; genus Myotis; species Myotis lucifugus. Next base: position 232,571 of record NW_005871519.1, read on the forward strand.
ACGGAAAACTTTATAAACAAGTACGTAAGTTTCTGAAATGATGTAAACTCAATGCATTGTTGATTGTCCAGCATCAACGATGGTCAACCTCCACCCATCGGAAGCAAATCCAAGACATGACCATGTCCATGTGCTGCCAAAGATGAGGCCTTTATTTTTCTTAAAAATACCATGATCACAGCTAAAATGAATTCACAGCAATTCTTTAATATGACAAATATCTAGCCAGTGTTCAAGTCTCATGCTATAAATTTTATTTAACTAGTTTGCTTGAATCAGGATCCAAGTAAGGCCCATATACTGGGATTTAAAAGATTTCTCTCTTACGCATCCTCCAGGTAGTTTTGTGGGGTTTTTAAAATATAAATTTATTTTATTGTTGAGTCTTACAGATGTCCCCATTTTCCCCCTTTACCCATCTTCTACCCCAACCCAGGCCTTCACCTGTCTATTATCTGTGTCCATGGGCTATGACCAGTTTGTATTTCTAAATCCCTTCACCTCCTTCACCCACCTCTCCAACCCCCCTTCAATTTGGCAACTGTCAAAATGATCACTGTTTCTATGAGTCTGTTTCTATTCTGCATATATATATATATATATATATATATATATATATATATATATATTTTCTTCTTTCTTCTCCTTCTCCTTCTTCTTAAGAATACCCTTCAACATTTCATGTAATACTGGTTGGTGGTGATGACTCCTTTAGCTTTTTCTTGTCTGTGAAGCTCTTTATCTGACCTTCAATTCTAAATGATAGCTTTGCTGGGTAAAGTAATCTTGGTTGTAGGTCCTTGCTTTTCATCACTTTGAATATTTCTTGCCACTCCCTTCTGGCCTGCATAGTTTCTGTTGAGAAATCAGCTGATAGTCTTATGGGTACTTCCTTGTAGGTAACTGACTGTTTTTCTCTTGCTGCTTTTAAGATTCTTTGTCTTTTGCTCTTGGCATTTTAATTATGATGTGCCCTGGTGTGGGCCTCTTTGGGTTCATCTTGTTTGAGACTCTGTGCTTCCTGGACTGGTATGGCAATTTTTTTCACCAGGTAAGGGAAGGTTTCTGTCATTTTTTCAAATAGGTTTTCAATATCTTGCTCTCCCTCTTCTTCAGGCACCCCCATGAGGCGTTTGATTGTTCCAGAGGCTCCTTACACTATCTTCATATTTTTGGATTCTTTTTTCCTTTTGCTCTTCTGATTAGGTATTCTTTGCTTCCTTATATTCCAAATTCTTGATTTGATTCTTGAAGTCCTCTACTCTACTATTAATTCCCTATAAATTATTCTTTATTTCAGTTAGTATAGCTTTCATTTCTGGCTGATATCCTTTTTTATGATGTTGATGTTCTCACTAAATCCCTTAAAGCTCTCATTAAGATCCTTGAGCGTCCTTATAACTATTGTTTTGAACTCTGTATCTGGTAGTTTTCTTGCTTCCATTTCATTTAGTTTTTTTTGAGATTTCTCATCTTCTTTCATTTGTGACATGTTTCTTTTGACTCTGTATTTTGGCTGTCTCCCTGGGTTTGTTTCTATGTATTAAGAAGATCTGCTATGTCTCCTGGGCTAGGTATCCTGTAGGACCCAGTGGCTCAGTCCCCCAGTCACCAGAGATGGGAGCTCTAGGCGCACCGGTGTGAGCTGTGTGCACCATCCTGTTGTAGTTGAGCCTTGGGTGATGTTGGCATCGAGAGGAATTGACCCCCAGGCCACTTTGCTGTAAGGAACAGCTGCAACTATAACATACGAGCTGCTGTGCAAGAGACACCCCTGTGGAGCAGGACATGCTTCAGTGGGGTGCTGGTGCTCACTGAGTCTTCACTTGGTGTCTGTCACTTGTGGAGGTGGTAGGCTTGTAATCTGGTGTGGTCGAAGCTGTCCACTGGGTGTACTGATTCTCAGGCCTCCCAGGAGGTGCAAAATCAGACTCTGCCTATGCTCTGCACAGGGCCACCCAGCAAGAGCTGCAAGGCAACCTGCAGATGGCTGCTACTTGTGTTGGGCTTGGAGGTGTCCAGGAGAGACCAAGCTATGAACCAGGGTGGGCTGCCGCTAGTGCCATGCCTACAGCCTCTTATTGAGAGGTACGGGGCACGCTGAGGCCAGCTCCTGCTTATTTGAGAGGTTTTAGGAAAGTTCAAAGCATGAGGCAAGAGAGACCAGGTGTATGGAAAAGCCACTGGAGCCTGGCCAGTGTGGCTCAGTGGTTATGTGGTGACACATGAACCAAGAGGTCATTGGTTCAATTCCCAGTCAGGGAATAATGCTGGGGTTGTGGGCTTAATCCCCACTTGGGGGCATGCAGGAGGCAGCCAATTAATGATGTTTCTCTCTCATTGATATTTCCCTCCCTCTCTCTCTCCCCCACTCTCCCTTCCTCTGGAAAAAAAAAAGTGTTCCTATCTTTCTATCCCTCTCCAATCCTCTCTAAAATCAAAAAAAGAAACGAAAAGCCATTGGAATTGACTTAGATGAGCCTGCAAGTAGTGGGGGGGTGGGGGCGGGGTCTCAGAGCATCCCCAGCGCAGCGTGAACAGTGCGGGCCAGGCCGATGGAGGTTCGGAGATGGTGCCTGTCTCTCTGCAGTGTGGCAGGGAGAGCTCAGCAAAGGAACACTGGCCTCTGCCAGCACTTCTGTCTGGGAGAAAGCTGCCCCTCCAGCTCTTGCCCTGATTCCAGACAAGTTAGTTCCTCCCCGAATGTCCCAGGTTCCTTTCACGCTGCTGCCCCAGCGCTGGAGCTCAGAGGGAATGAAATGAGTCTGAATAAGTCCATGCCTGGGCCCTTTAAGAGGAACTGCCTGGACTCCTGCAGCCTCCCCTCCCCGCACACACACCCTCACTCAGCCACAATCTCAGCTGGTTTTTACAGCCACAAGTTGTAGGGACTTATCTTCCAAGTACTGGAACGATGGCGTGGTGTGGGGCTGGGACCCCTCGGACCTCAGGAAAACCTCCACAGCCAAGATATTACTCCACATGTGGGTGTGGGAGCAGCTGGTTCCACCGCACCCCTGCCCCCCCCCCAATGTATCCGCCCTTCCTACCAGTCTTGATGTGCTTCTTTAATTCCCTAGTTGTAGGACTTCCGTTCAGCTAGATTTCAGGTGGTTCTGAATGATGGTTGTTCTGTATTTTAGTTGTAATTTTGATGTGGTTATGGGAGGCGGTGAGTCCCATGTTTCCCTATGCTACCATCTTGACCGGAACCTCTCAGTTTTGTTTTGAAATATCTTGCTGACTCATGGACTTAAACATACTGATGTATTTTGACCCACTGCATTGTCATCCTGATACTCAGACTGTCCTCTCTCTGGCCAATACTCAGGCTGCCCTCTTTTTGGCCAATGGAGTGGACTTTGGGGGGCTCCTGGGACCCAGGTCTCACTTTTTCATCTACTCAATGAGATCTGGAATCAGCCTTTTCTCCAGGGACTTATATTCCTTTGAGAGAAAATTGTATCTTTATGGATCACAAAATGGGCACTAAGGAATCTGTTTAAAAGGCAACTCCATGTGAATAGAAGCAATGACTTTCACAACCCCTCTAAGCTTTTGTGGGATTTCTGGTGGTATCACCAACGACCCAAATCATCTAGTCTTTTAGAAACATGTGCCTCTTTCTAATCCACTCTTGGGGTGCCGCCTGTGAACACCTCAGCACTGCACAGACACACCTGGTGGTGCACCTGGGAAACAGCCATTGCTGGCTTTGCCCCTGAAAACAGTAGGACCCAGATGTGCACTCAAGTCATGAACACCAAGCAATGACCACTCAGTGCTCCATCGTCAGACACCCTTTGTTAACCACCTCACAGACAGTGGTGACCAGTGAAACGCGACTGCTAAGATTTCATAGAATAATGTCAGAAAGTAATTTACCAAAACAGCTGAAGAAAGGCTATGGTACAAAGATGCTAGAAGCAGCAGCTTCAGTGCACGATTTTGAAGCATTTCCCATTTCTAGACACATTCTGAACTAATGCATATTTTAGTTTTCATTATACTTTTAGAAAACAAGAAAAGTAAAAATTCTAATTAAATGCTTATTCTTAAATCAATATACTAGATACACCAATGAAAACAATGGACCATTTCTGATTATCACTAATTTGTTTTTTAAAAGATCAAATTCCATCAATTTCAATTTACTTTTTAACTAATTCCCTAATCTTATAGCAAACTAAAAAGGGTGTCTTTTTTTAAAAAAAAAACAAAAAAAACCTAAGCCAAACAGTAAGGTTGAGATGTATAAGACTTTAAATTAATTTTTACAGTTTTAACATTAGGATTAAATTAGCTAGATTTAATCCAGATTAGTCCAACACTTCAAGCAAACAAAAGCAAACTTACTTATGCTTTATCAGCACGAACTTCTTCCCAGAACTTATAATACATATTTTTAATGCTAACTAATACTCTGGAGTCCAAGTCCTGAAGTATTTGACTTTCTACCTGAGGAAACACTGGGAATCAGATTTTTAAATTGTTTTATTTTATACTATTTAATTTGATCATAAACCTTGTAAAATCATATGCATTTCATAGTCTTTCTCCAAATGATGTCACTTGATTGTGTCCCCAGGGCCATCCTCTTCAGAGCATCAGTGCACAAAGTTGTCCCAGCAGGCTGGGAAGAAAATAAAAGACACCACGTGTCTTCCTCTCCTCTATGAACTAAGGTGGTGCCTCAAGACCGCGTCGCAGTGGGACAGGTCCCGCTGGCAGATCTGCCCATCCCAGTGCAGCACGGCCATGGAGGGCTGGCCACTGCACCGCAGACAGCGTGTGACCAGTGTGCCCAGGAGGACGGCTGGCAGCAGACATACACTAACTCGCTTCACTTACAAGCGATGGGAAAACGCAAGTGAAGAGACTGAACACATTTCCAAATGTTAGGTTGGGTGGAGACAAGGGCAGATGTCAGGATGTGCGACCACCAGCACATGCTCCCTCAACTGTGCATGCTGCTTCTGTGCCAAGTCCCAGGCGATGCTCAAAGAAAGTGTGCTCACCTCACCCAAGGCCAGCCCCAGCTCAGCCCAGCTCGGACCCGCCCGCCACTTACCATTCTGAATCATGTAGTGCAAAACTTGCTCAATTACTGACACCACATAGCTAGCATCTTGTAAAACAGGTAAGTAAGTCTTCTCGGATGAAAACACCTCAAGCATTCTCATTGGAAGTGCAACATTCAAATTGTCATCATTACAGTTTTGCAATAACCTGTAAAAAGGAAAAAAGGGATTCACATACTTATTTGATAGCACACATCGCCGTTTCCTCAGGTTGGTGCTTGAACCACTCTGCTCTCCTACCGGAATGTCTTTGGAAGAGGCCGACTCAGACAGACAGGAAAATAAGCAAATTTTCTGTCATTCACACTTTTTTTTGAATCCTTATTACGTGCCAAACAGTATGTTGGCACTGGGCTTACAGAGATGAAAAGTGCACCACCACTAAGAGATAGGCGGGAAAGAGTGCGGACCACAAACGCAGCGTACGAACTGCTGTGGTCCATGGACTGCAGCTAATGCAACGCAGCGAGGGCCTCTTCTCTTTAAAGGGCCTGTTATCTCCTTCAAAGACGTCAAGACTTTCCATCCTTGCAATGTCCACTCCGCAGAAAAGTTAACTTATATTTCTGGCCCTAAATCATCTATTATTATTTTTTTAAAATATATTTTATTGATTTTTTACAGAGAGGAAGGGAGAGGGATAGAGAGAAACATCGATGAGAGAGAAACATCGGTCAGCTGCCTCCTGCACACCCCCTACTGGGGACGTGCCTGCAACCAAGGTACATGCCCTTGACCGGAATCGAACCTGGGACCCTTCAGTCCGCAGGCCGGCGCTCTATCCACTGAGCCAAACCGGTTAGGGCTCATCTATTATTTTGACTAAAGAGAACTATATGGAAAATATAGGCAGAAGGGAAGGCTTAAATGTTACGTAATTCCCCCAAGGTTACTTTTGACCCCTCCCGTCAACCCCTTCCTCTAACTCCCATCCCAACCAACTTTGTTTGTAGATATAAACTAGTTTGCATTTTCTACTATTTTATAGAAGAAACCGTACAGTGTGGATGTCTAGGTTCTTTCTGAGATTCATTTAATGTGTCAAAACCTTAGACCACATTCTGGCGAGTGCCCACTGCACAGATCACCACCTGTGTCACCTGCTCACGTGCTGGTGGGCACCGGGGCCATCCACCCTCTTGCTACTGTACATGAAGCTGCTGTGAACACGCAAGGACAAGCCTCCCCAGGTTAGATTCCGGGGCTCTGCTCCCTCTGCAGGACTCCTCAGTATTCACCATTCCTCCCTCTTCCTCCTCAACACCTCTCATTAGTCAGCGTTCACCGTGTCTGCATAAAGACACTCTGTCTCCGCCATGAGCTGCCAGCTCCAGGAGAGCATCGCCCTTCTCTGCCTGTCAAGCCCTGCACTGCAGACTGGGCCCAGCACGTAGCAGGGACCATGAAGTTCCGTAATAAATGAAGACCCTCAAAGCCAACCCAAGGGTTGTGCCTAATGGAGGCCCACCTAAGAAGAAATGCAATGTCAACAGTCACTAGCTTCTAAAAAATTACCTTTACTTTCTTTTTTTAAAGTGTATTTTTATTGATTTCAGAGAGGAAGGGAGAGGGAGAGAGAAACATCAATGATGAGAGAGAATCCCCAACTGGCTGCCTACCACATGCCTCCACTGGGGATCGGGCCCACACACTGGACATATACTTCGACTGGGAATCGAATTGTGACCTCCTGGTTCACAAGTCAACACTCAACCACTGAGCCACACCAGCTGGGCAAATTACCTTTACTTTCAACATAAATGTGTAGGCAAGCAAGTACTCACAATGTCAGTGTGAAATAGAAGGCACCCAGACAGCGTGGACTCCAAGAGCTGTGCTGGATGGCAGCAACAGCCCTGTCCCGAAAGGTGCAGAGATGCTACCTCCCATGGCAACACCTGGAACACGCCATGTTCAAGGAGAGGAAAAAGGACACTTGAGGACTGAGGTGGCCAGAGACCATTCCAGTGGTTCTCAACCTTCCTAATGCCGCGACCCTTTAATACAGGTTCCTCATGTTGTGGTGACCCCCAACCATAAAATTATTTTCGTTGCTACTTCATAACTGTAATTTTGCTACTGTTATGAATCGTAATATATGTGTTTTCCAATGGTCGCGACCCACAGGTTGAGAACCGCTGCAGAGGTTTAGCCACCAGTCCCACCAGCCAGTAGAGAACTGAACTATTGGACCTGGAAGGACCTGTCTTACCCAACGCACCTCAGTTTATGAGCAAGGAGAATGAGACCCAGTGACGCCCGTCTGGCCTGCAGGCTGGCTCCTGACACTACACCGCCCCAAGTCCCACTTATCCTAAAGTTACACAGCATCAACTTCCATGCTATCCATTCATTCATTACCTTATACACATCCTCTTTCAAACACAAAACTCTACTTTCCTAGCTCTTACAAAGTAAGCTTAAACTCCTGCAGGATGGGGAGACCTTCAGAGCAGAAGCCAGCCACACCCTTTCTCTGGAACTTCCAGAGCACCCAAATCCAATGTCCCGCGGCAGGTGAAACTGCTGGCTGTTAACATCACGCACCTGAAATAAACTGCTAACACAGTGCTTCTACTTTCGTCTTGTTAAAGCTTCATGGTTCCTCAGAGGAAACAGCCCGGCCCAGGCTTCCCTGGGAAGGACAAGTTGAGCCTAGGACACTGTGGCCACAGAAAGCAGAAACGCTCTCAAAACACGCCTGGGGCCGTGTCGAAGGACACAGGCGCTCCTTACAGGGCTCCCTCCACCTCAGCATGACCATCACAAGGAACAGCTGACCATCACACACTGTATTTTTAAAGTACAGGAGGCCTTACTGGGACTAAAGGGGAAAGGCACAAATAATGCCAACCAACAGTCCCTGATGGAACAACAAAGTGAGAAAAAATACCGGCATTTTATCAACCACGAACGTTTCAACTGATTCAGGTACAGAGCATCACCAAATGCCAAACCCATGGGGTGAATGGTGGTGCTGACGAGAGGCCAATCCCCACCCCGGGGCTGCACCTTAACAGGAGAGCTGCTTCTCCCTCCACAGCCGCACCGATCCCGGGAGACTCCCCAGGTGTCTTCAGTGTGGCCGCTAGGACTCACACCACCTGCCATGACACCTGTTAACAGCTCACACTGACTACGCAGCGGTTCTCAACCTGCGGGTCGCAACCCCTTTGGCCGTCGAACGACCCTTTCACAGGGCTCGCCTAAGACCATCCTGCATATCAGATATTTATATTACGATTCATAACAGCAGCAATATTACAGTTATGAAGTAGCAACAAAAATAATTTTATGGTTGGGTCACAACGTGAGGAACTGTATTTAAAGGGCCAGAAGGTTGAGAACCACTAAACTACAGCACTGGCTCTCATCAGGGTGCCACTGGCAGTGTCTGAGACACGCTTGGTTGAGGGGGTGCCCCCACCATCTACTGGGCAGTGGGTTCCAGGCAGGAAGCTGCTCATCATCTGCAAGGCACCACAGAGATGGCCCAGCCCAGAAGGTGCATGGGACAGGCTGAGAACCCGGACCTGGACCAGACTGCAGCTTGTAGGACACAGGAGAGGGGCTGATGGAATGGGCCCAGGACCATGGAAACAAACAGGAGAGGTATTTTTGAGATAACCGAGGAAACATGAATGTTGACTGTGTTACGGGACATCAGAGAATTACTATGAATTACCACAGATGTGAGAATAGCATTATGGTTACAGCAAGAACATGCTACTTTTAGGAGATATGGGTGAACTGGGTGAAGTACCATGCCATCTGCAACATGCTTTCAAATGCTTTGGAAAAACAACACGCATATGTAAATGTGGCAAAATGTTAACCTATGAATCTAGGAGGAGGATATAAAGATGCTAGAGGCCGGGTGCATGACATTCGTGCACTGGGGGGAGTGGGGGGCCCTCAGCCTGGCCTGTGCCCTCTCGCAGACCAGGACCCCCAAGGGGTCCTTAGTGCTGCTGCGGTGGGAAAGCTTCCCTCCACTGCTGCTGCACTTGCCAGCTGTGAGCCCGGCTTCTGGCTGAGCAGTGCTCCCCCTGTGGGAGTACACTGACCATCAAGGGACAGCTCCTGCGTTGAGCGTCTGTCCCCTGGTGGTCAGTGCACATCATAGCAACCAGTTGTTCCGCCATTCGGTCAATTTGCATATTAGGGTTTTATTATATAAGACTAGAGGCCTGGTGCACGAAATTCGTGCACAGGGTTGGGGGTGGGGGGTCCCTCATCCCCGCCTGCACCCTCTGCAATTTGGGACCCCTACACCTTTTTCTTATCTAGCTAACATCTTCACATTTAAAAAAATTAACTGAAATACCACCTACTCTAGGAAATCCTCTTTGAACAAATCTCTTTACAATCTGTATTAAGTATTTTTATAGTATATCATTCTTTTTCTTTAACAGCAACTTAGAGTGGATGCAATGTGCTTCTCATTCTTGCATGATTTTTTTCTTCTTGCTCTTGTAATAGCAAAGCTTATCCAATTTACATTTGCCCTTCAAGGGCTTATACTTGGTTCAAGTTCTAGTTGGCTCCCTGCTTTTTTTTTTTAAGCAATAAATTTGGGTTGTGATAGTAAGCCTCACTTGTAATCAAGCCTGTAGGTCTCCCTATCTGAATATTTCTATAATACCTCTCACTTTAGCATACCAGAGATTGTGTTCATTTATAGAAAATAACAATAAATGTCACCTGATCATTTGCTCTTCTAGTAATATTTTATAGCAAGATGTATTATTATAGTAATTTAACTATTACAAAACTGAGGCGTGCAGAAATAAATCACATTGAACAATAAAGAATGACTCAAATATCAAAGCATAGTACACTTAGGGCCTCCCTTGTCCTGTGCCTCAGATATCATAGCATATTACACAGTTCACATGGAACTCAGTTTCCTTTAAAATAGGAAGGGATCCCATACTCATGAAGCAGCTACTTCCACACATATTTTTTTTTAATTCACAGCACATACTCTTCATATTAATTGTTGGAAAATCATCCTAGCAATTGCCTCTGTTCCTCTCTGTATTGTTGCCTTACATTCTGATGTCATTACTGCGCTTTTATCATCCACTCGCTCTAATAAGATTGTTAATTATTTAAGGGCAGAGATCATGACTTGAGCTTGTGTGTTCCCTGTCATGGTGCCTAGATAAATACTCAAATGCCATCCAGTCCAAATGACTGTGATGAGAGAGGCCACTGTTGCTGGAGACCTCTGATTTTGATTTAAGGGGCCTCACCTGTTCTGCACCTTTACAGAGGAGTAGTGGCTGAGGGAATTTGAGAAAACCGAGACAGAATTCTCCTCCTAAAAGATTTTGCTAAGCTGGTGCCCAGGAACGCCGGGCATTTGTCCAATTAAAACCCGGACACACAGCAATAACAAAGGCACTGGTCTCCTACTGCTAATGCCTAGGGATCAAACCCCAGCCTGCAGGAACTCGCCCCTGCAGTCAGGACCCGGCGCTGGGTGGACCTGGGCTGGTGCTCCTAACTCTGGGGAGAGGGAGACTTCCCGTGGCTGCAGGCTAGAGGTCCCAGACTCGGTGCCACCCACCCGAACAGGTCCATAGTGCAGGCTGGTCAGAAGGGCTTCTTCGCCTGGGATCACGGAGAGGCGTGCCTGTTCTGTTCGCCCACGATCGATTCCAGGGAGGCCTGTTCTGTTCGCCCGGGTATCCATCGTGGGGAGGCCTGTTCTGTTCACCCTGTGAGCGATCACAGGGAGGCCTGTTCTGTTCGCCCTGCGATCGATGAGGGGAGGCCTGGCCTGGCCTGTTCGCCCTGTGATGGGCGCTGGGCTGGGGGGCGTGGACCTGGGCTGCTGCTTGGCGCATGCGCAAGCGGGCAGGGACATCCGCTTGGCGCCTGCGCCCCATAGGGGTTCTGGGGCCCCAGCTGTTCAAGGGCCTATGCGCGGGCCTACAGGCTAGGAGCGGCCCTGGGTCCCCGAAGGATGTTCCCAGGACCCAGCCCGTCAGCGCCTGTGTATGCAAATTAACCTGCCATCTTTGTCGGGTTAATTTGCATACTCTCCTGATTGGCCGGTGAGCATAGTGGAGGGACGGTCAATTTACATGTTTCTCTTTTATTATATAGGATTCTTTCAACTACTGTGGGTGTTAGAAATTTTTCAAAACAAAAAGTTGGAAAGAAAGGAGAAATTATATTTTGATACATCATCTATTGAAATTACTTGCTAAATGATTATCTTTCAAAAGCATGTTAGGCCCTGGCTGGTTTGGCTCACTGGTTGGAGTGTCGGCCCATGGACAGAAGGGTCTGGGTTCAGCCAGGTATGGTATATTTTCAAACTTCTTGTGGCACACCGGTTGAAAATCGCTGCTCTAGAGTATGGTGCATATAATGTATTTTTCAAAGTAAAAATTTCCGCCGAGCCGGTTTGGCTCAGTGGATAGAGTGTCGGCCTGCGGACTCAAGGGTCCCGGGTTTGATTCCAGTGAGGGGCATGTACCTTGGTTGCAGGCACATCCCCAGTGGGGAGTGTGCAGGAGGCAGCTGACCGATGTTTCTCTCTCATCGATGTTTCTAACTCTCTATCCCTCTCCCTTCCTCTCTGTAAAAAATCAATAAAATATAATTTAAAAAAAAAAAAAGTAAAAATTTCCAAAAAACACAAGACGTTAGGAAAAAAAAATGGAAATTCTTGGGATTTGTGGTCCTCTGGGTTCTCTCGCTTTTATGAGGTTCTCTACTTTTTGGATCAGCTAAATATTTTGGGAAAGTATGTTAACCCCTAGAGTGCCAGGGAGCGCAATCGCGCTCCTCCTGTCTTTCGCCAAAAGTGCCGGGAGCGCTATCAAAGCTTCGAAATGGCGTTCAGTTCTAAGTCTGCTTTTATTAGCGATGATGATATTGCTAAATATGACAATGTAATAAAGGTTTCCTTAAGTTTTTGAACATGTAACTTCATTTACTTGCGATTCATAATTTTTTTTCCTAAACTGCTGTAAAATCAGCAAAAATGCCTTGGCAATTTTAGCATGGTTCCTAGGATATTGGTTGGCACTCAAAGGGTTAATGAGGCCTAGTTCTGAGAGGAATCCTAAACAAGCTTTTCTAATGCAGCCTCTAGAAAATTAACTGAAATTGTATCCAGGCTCAGAATCATTTGAAACTTCTGCTACTGCAGATACAGCAATTGTATAAAGATGGCGAAAATACAAACTTGCTCTTTCACTTAGGTACTAACAGTTCACATCCCTGAAACATGTGATTTTGTAGACTGAATCCAAGCAAGTCATGGAAATGGCTTACTTCAGGTTCATGCATAAGTCACACTGAGAGCCTGGCAAAAGGCAGGCTTCAAAGGCAGAGGCCCTGGAGAGCAGAACTGTTCTCACCGCAGGAGGCCTCACTATTGGCCAATCCATTCCCTAGTAACCAGGTGTGGGAATGATGCCAGATGCCAGATACTCAAGGCCTTGTTGATAGTACGCTGGATGGCCAAGGGCACTCTGAACATAGGAATCTGAATGAGAATGTCCAAGACTAAGATACCATTTGCAGACGCAAGGCCACAGCGATCTCACGGTACACTGTGCCCTTCTATAACCCAAATGATGGATGTAACTACTGGAACGAGGCCTCTTTTGTCTAAGTAGCATTAAAGTACTAGTGGCCCGGTGCACAGATTCATGCACATTGAAAGGAAATTAATTAGAAGAAATATTTAAATATTGCTATTCACCATTTCTCTATAACAGAAGTGTCAACCAAATTCACAATCGACAATGCAGATCGAAACACACGTGTGCGATTGGTGCCAGTGAGAGCTTTATATGTATTGCGCGCATGAGCAAGTCAACTTAGCCTTTTATAGCTATAGAATAAACTTGCTTAATTAGACCTGCTTTCTGATGTAGCTAAACTTTTTCCAGCCTAGTGAAGCACCCCAACTTCTCTTTCAGGTAATTGTCAGTAACACAGTAGTAAATATCAACATGAAGCAGATTATTATTTTAAGTCACACAGGGAGAACAAAGGGTAAAGTATTTAACTGCAGCAGTTTTTGACTATATTCTGCGCAGTGAGAAAACCTGAAGTCATTTTCAAGGTCCACCATTTCTTAACTTCTTTTCATTCGGGTCAGGTTTCTAAACGTTCTAAATCATTTTCCAGCTAATTAAAAGAAAACAGGATTCCACTGAGTATCCTGTCTACCTACTCCAGGACTTCTGTGAGTATCAAATGAGATGAGGCATGGGAAAACGCTTCACAGACATTTGGTTAAAGTGTGAAATGTTTGCCCCTGGCTATAAAGGAAGTCGTGTTTTGGAGCTGAAGAAACTTCAAGGAGGCTAGTCGTAGCTAGGTGCCATTTATTGTTAAATGGCCTGTCGCAAGGGAGAGGAAGCCGGGTGTTGCTACGTGACGTCATTACCCGGCGCCCACAGCGACTATTTCTGGGCTGGACTGTGAGCCGCATTTTGTGCCACGGGGTGGTGGTGGGGCTTGGGTCCCACTTGGGGGAAGCTGAGTGTTGCTTTGTGGGCGCCAGGTCCGTGGGGTCATTTCTCTGTATGCGTCACAGCAGCTCATGCATTGAGGTCTGCTCCCTGGTGGTCACTGCACACTTAGCATATTAGCCTATTATATACAGTAGGTCCTCGGGTTACATTGGAGATCCGTTTTTACGGTGTGACGTAACGCGATTTTCGCTGTAAGTCGGAATCCACCTACATAAGCACCTACGTCACTCAAATGGAGCACATACACAGCAGTAATGAAGTCCAACAGTAAAAAAAATTGAAAAGAAAGATAACAATTCCTGACCTTTACTTGTGGTAAATAAACGATAAAAAACATAAAGCACATATGTACATACATCGAAATGACGGAACTTTTTTTTTTAAATAAATAAATGGGAGATGGCAATGTAACCACGAAACGACGTACGTCGAGTCCAACGAACCCCAAGGACTGTTTGTATAGATACTACTAAGGCTAGTGAGCTCAGACGAGGCAGATGAAGCCGAGAGTTGGTGCTGCTACGATGAAAGGCTAAGAGCTCATGGAGAGCTCAGATATGGCTGCCATGTAAAGCTAGTATGCTAAAGAGGAGAGAGAGGCTGGGGAGGCAGGAGAGGCTACTAAGGCCAGAGAGCTCAGGTGCCAATATTATGTGAGGCAGTGAGTCTAAGGGCAGTGTGCAGCTACTCAGATAATAGCTGTGGGTAGAGAGGCTAAAAATGCTGCCTTTGTGGGAAAGATATATTTGTTCACCAGCCGGTGTGTGGCTCCTGTATGGGACTGCTGTGAAGGACTGTTTTGTATGATGGCTATATGGCCACTGGCTTCTATAATAAAGGCTTTCTTATATACACCCAGAACTTCTCATGGCTTCTCGATCTAAGACCTGGTGTCCAAGAGGTCCAGTCCCTGGCAGAGGGGCTCAGACCAGACAGTTAGTGCAATGGGCAGGGTTCGAGAAGGAACCTGCCCCTACAGCTGGTGTAGTCGAGCAGAATTCAGAACAATATATGGGCTCAGAGCAGCAGTGCTCCAGCTGTTTCTGACACCAGGCCTCTGCCGGGTCACACAGTTATCCCAGGGCACACTTGAAAGAAAATATCCCCTGGATGGTACTTTGACCTACATTTTAATGTCTCCAGGCCATGTTCACCACGATTAAAAATTTTAACATACAGAATACCCTATCGTATCAAAAGCAAACAATAAAACCCCACTGTCTCAGGTGCTCGTCCAGACATTCAAAGGGATCAGCACATTTACACACGCTGCCGACGACGACGAGATTTACCTGCAACAGAGGCTCATCAACCTCTTTAAATGAAATAAGCATGTAAGTCTGTCGGATCCATCCAACTGCTGGACAAACAGAGAGCTGTGCTTAATGAGGTTCTGATACATCCATATCTGAAACAGCAAAACACACAGATTACAACTCTCAATCCACAGAGCTAGTTGTGACAAATTACCAACATTTCAAATCCCCTCAGGTGGTAAACAGACATGTAACCAACACTAATCGATCAGGCATGGTGAGAAGTGAGTCCTCTGGGTCAGGTTTTATTGAGCGGTATACACATGCTGTCAATTGTCCCTTAAAATGGCACTCCGTCAGTAAGCTAAATTACTAAATTTATTACTAAAACAAAGTACACTTAAAACTCATGTAAATCTGAAACAGAAACAGTACATTTGAAAAATGAGCAATCCATACTACAAATACAGGCGACTCCAATGATGAGACTAGTCACACAGGGCACGTGTCCCCAGCACCCTCTCCTGCTGGGTGCTCCAGGCAGCTCTGGCAGGAAAGGCACTCAGGCCCACTGCTCCCAGCAGGCACTCAGGTGTGTGACGCTGAGGTGATGGATGTGTTGTTCCTCAACTAGGTGGCAGGAACCTTTCAGTGTTTATGTACACAGAATCATCACGGTGTACACTTTAAATAACCCACATTTTTATTTGTCAGTTGTGCCTCAATGCAGCTGGGGAAAAAGTCAGGATCACAGAATCACCTCAGCGAGTTCAGCAAATATCAGATAGATCTCTAACTCGCATCCTGTTTGTATGGATGCAGCTGCCACAGATGACTCTGAAAACTCAATACCTAATGAGGAATCGCTTCTACTTTATTTGTAACACAGATCACAGGTCAAGTCACTGAATAAACAAAGGGAGGGGGTGAGGATGGCGAGCCCTATGCTTAGTCCTGCACAGAGCGCCTGACACACACACTGGAAGTCAGGGAATCTGAAGACTGGCCAGGAGACTTCCCCATGTGTAACTGATTTACTGTGTTTATATTTTTGTTTGCAAACTGCATATCAAGTTCACTCTTGTCACATTAACCAGGTTTGACGGCATTTAGTTCTACTGATTCAGACTCTGCACAGGAGGCTTGGCCTCGTATTTGCTCAGGGCCTGGAGTCAGCATGCGCGTTCCCCTCCCAGCTCTCCAGTTGTGCCTGCTGCACCTGTGGAACCCCTGGGAGAGCAACCAGACTTTATACCTGGAGGAGGCAGGAGCAATTCCTAAGGGAAGGGTGCTCAGAGACAACCGGCTGACCGCCCCTCACACCGCCTGTCAGCTCATGGTGATCTTCCGTCTACCAGACCAGAGTACATGGAACCAGGACGACCTGCTGTGGTACTTTCCTGATGCTGCTTCCTCTAAACTTCAGAGAGACGCCTGGAAGGGCCAGCACTCAGGAAGTCCAGAGTGAAGGGTGGGGGGTGGGGGGGAGGGGTGGAGCCACTGGCACTGCCCCCTAGACCGGCTCTAGTTTATGGCACGTTCTTCCCACGGTCCAGCCCAGCTCGCTCAGGAAGCAGTGCTGGGACCTGCAGCCAAACACTGGCCAAGCTGGAAGGTATGCCTTTGTCCTCTGCACTGACTGTTCATTTGTGCATCCCTATGTACTCCCACCATTAACTCACACTGCTCCTCATCACTGATAACATCAGAAGCCTAGACCCATGGTCGGCAAACTGCGGCTCGCGAGCCACATGTGGCTCTTTGGCCCCTTGAGTGTGGCTCTTCCTAAGCCTTAGGAGTACCCTAATTAAGTTAATAACATTGTACCTACCTATATAGTTTAAGTTTAAAAAATTTGGATCTCAAAAGAAATTTCAATCGTTGTACTGTTGATATTTGGCTCTGTTGACTAATGAGTTTGCCGACCACTGGCCTAGACAATTTAAGTAGTTCAGTTATCCAATTATATTTTGGTTGTTTTAAGAAAGAGACCCTATAATTTGGAATTTAGACTAAAGAACTTACCGATAACAGGCTATGATATTTACGATTCCCTTCATAGTGATCAAAGGCACAGGTATGGAGGGTTCTGTATGAAACCAGGTGTCAATGACTGTCATGGGTATGTGGTGGATGGCTCAGCACACTATTCTACTTTTTCTAATATTTGAAATTTTCCATATTGAAAATTTACATCGATCTTTAAGAGGTAAAACATATCACCACAAAGACGACCTATTCCCGCTGAGGAAAAGTTCATGAAGATGAGACAGTGGAGGGTCATCTGACTGCATTTTAGAAACTGGAGATTCTATAAAACTAGGTTAGTGAAAAGACAGTTAACACTCACCAAACGTTTTGAGTCTTCGTTCTGTTTGTAAAAAAACAGAAGCTGCCTCACCAAAAGGGTCAGGTTGGGACCATTGGCAATGGAAAGCGTGCCCCCAGCCTGGGATGAGTTAGCACAGCGGTCAAATGCAGTTCTTTGAATTGCGTACTGAAACAGAACAGCGCACAGTCAGCACACAGGCCGCCACTGCGGTGGGCAGTGTACGTAAGTGTTCTCACAGGACTTGGGAAACGGGCAATTATCCTGCCACTGCCGTGGAGTTATGGGTAGCAGGTTAAATAAAACCCAAACACCTGGAATGTAATGGCAGACCCTTCAATGCCCACTAAGACAGTCTTCCACCACTTTCTCCTCTTTAGATTTTTACCTGTGGTTTGGCATGTTTGTATTTTACTATTTTAAGAAACCTCACGTACCTATAGATCTTTAGGTAAATCTAAACTAATAAAAAACTAGTTACTAGGGGAAATACTATTATCAACATTAACTTTCACTAAACAGGCATACAGAAATACATTACATACAACATAGATTCCACATCTAGGAATCCAAGGTCATTATTTAAAACTAGAGGCCCAGTGTACGAATTCGTGCACAGGTGGGGTTCCTCTGGGTGGCCTGCAGGGATCAGGCCAAAACCCGCCGTCCAACGCCGCGTGCAGCTCCTATCTGCCGCTCCTGCTCATCCTGGCCCCACTGTGCCTGCTGCAGGCTCGTGCCCAATCAGTCCCGATTAGGAGAGGCTCCCTCTGCCAAAGCAGCACTCACCAGCCATGAGCCCTGCATCTGGCAACCTCCCAAGGGGAGTGGCCTACGGGATTGGGCTGAAACTGGCTCTCCAACATCCCCTGAGGGGTCCCGGATAGTGAGAGGGTGCAGGCCAGGCTGAGGGACCCTACCTGGTCATGATCCTGCCGGGGAGGGACCACAGGAGAACTCCAGGGCGTGTCCGGCCCATTTGGCTCAGTCCCAATCTGCTGGACCCCAGCAGCAAGCTAACCTACCAGTCGGAGCATCTGCCCCCTAGTGGTCAGTGCACATCATAGTGAGCGGTTGAGCAGCCTTAGAATATCATTAGCATATTACAGTTTGATTGGTTGTTCCACTGTTCTGCCGTTTGGTCTGTTTACATATTACCCTTTTAATATATAGGACTAGAGGCCCGGTGCACAAAAATTTGTGCACTTGGGAAGGGGGGGGGGGTCCCTCAGCCCGGCCTGTGCCCTCTCACAGTCTGGGAACCCTCGGGGGATGTCCACCTGCTGGCTTAGGCCTGCTCCCCAGGGGATCGGGCCAAAGCTGGCAGTCAGACATCCCTCTGGCAGCCAGGCAGCCCTTGGGGGATGCCCACTTGCCAGCGGGGAGCAGACCTAAGCTGCAGTCGGACATCCTTAGCACTGCTGAGGAGGCGGGAGAGGCTCCCACCACCACCACTGTACTGGCAGCCATTAGCCTGGCTTGTGGCTGAGCAGAGCTCCCCCATGTGGGAGTGCACTGACCACCAGAGGGTAGCTCCTGCATTGAGCGTCTGCCCCCTGGTGGTCAGTGTGTGTCATAGTGACCAGTCATTCCCAGTTGTTCTGCTGTTAGGGTCAATTTGCATATTAACCTTTTATTATATAGGATAGAGGCCTGGTGCATGGGTGGGGGCCTGCTGGTTTGCC
>NW_005871519.1:252955-290991 GCF_000147115.1 Myotis lucifugus
GCAACCATCTATCTAATTTTAGAACACTTTTATCACCCGCTCCCCAAATTAACCGTGTACCTATTAGCAGTCACCATCATTCCCTGTCCTGCTTCCCCTACTTCCATGCCCTTGGCAACCACGTGAACTTTCTGTCTGTACTCTGGCTATTTCATATAATCACAGAGTATGTGACTTTTAAAAAATATATATCTTTTTATTGATTTCAGAGAGAGGAAGGAAGAGGGAGAGAGGGAGATAGAAACATCAATGAGAATCATTGATTGGTGCCTTATACACACCCCCTACTAGGGAATGAGCTGCAACCTAGGCACGTGCCCTAACCGAGATTCAAACTGGTGCCCAGGACGATGCTTAACCGAGCCACACTGGTCGGGATGTGGCTTTTTCACTTGGCATGAAGTGTGTTTGTTGTAAAATAATTTTTATTTTTATTTACTTATTTTTTTTTTGAAGAAGCATGGAAGAGACAGAGAGAGAAACATCGATGTGAGAGAGACATATGGATTCTATGCCTCCCACACACTCCCCAACCAGGGCCTGAGGGATCAGGGATCAGAGCCTGCAACCCAGGTATGTGCCCTTGATGGGAATCAGACCCAGGACCCTTTAGTACATGGGCTGACACTCTATCCACTGAGCCAAACCAGCTAGGGCTGGTATGACTTTTTTTTTTTTTTAATATATTTTATTGATTTTTTACAGAGAGGAAGGGAGAGGGATAGAGAGTTAGAAACATCGATGAGAGAGAAGCATCGATCAGCTGCCTCCTGCACACCCCCTACTGGGGATGTGCCCGCAACCAAGGTACATGCTCTTGACCGGAATCAAACCCGGGACCCTTCAGTCCACAGACCAGCGCTCTATCCAGTGAGCCAAACCGGCTAAGGCGTATGACATTTTTTAAGGTTCACCCACATTGTATCACATATCAGTCTTTCAGTCCTTTTTATGGCCAATTAATATCCACTGTATGGCTGCCTCACGTTGAGTTTATCAGCCAATGGACATTTGTGCTTCCACTTTGGGCTACTATGAGCAATACTGCTATGGACATTCATGAACAGTTTTTGCATGGACAAACCGTTTTCATTTCTCTTGGGTGAATACAGGAGTGAAACTAATACCTGAGGAACTGCAGACTGTTTTCCAGAATCCCACCAGAATAGTGACTTTTTTTTTAGGTTTTGGTTTTAAATATTTAAAGAATACAGACAGGCAATACAAACACCTATTTTAAGGGTCACATCTTTGTTTCAAAGCAGAAAACTCCGATTTTTACTGACTTAAGACTGTCTTCAGTGACCTAGCAAAATAATGTATTCATCATCATTAAAACATTGCAGTTACCACGTTTGACAGCCTGCTGTGGCCAGCCCTAAGAAAGAGCCTTCACGTGCACCTGTACAATAACCTTCCAGGTGAGAATTTCTCTTGTTTTAAAGATGCAGAAACTGAGGGTCAGCAGTCAAACTCAGGCTGACACTAAACTGGGTACTCCATCTCCCACGTGGTACTGCTTCATGCCTTTTAGGAATGCCGCATAATCCACAGACTGCCCTTTTGTCCATCTTTCCTACATTGGTGTCAGGATAAATGCTTTACTGTAAAATCCAACAAATCCAGAAATGTTTCTAAAGCTCAATATATACGCATAAATATACATATATTCGATCACACTGAACAAATGCATATATATATATATATGTATATATATATATATATATATATATATATATAAAACAGTAAAACCCAGAATCAAAAAATACTTATTTATAGACGATTAAAAAACTGTTTTTACCTCTCTTTTTCTTCTTTCTTCCTGAGTACGATGTAAAAGAGAAGCCTTTTCTTCCTAAACATAAAGAGAAAAATTATAGAATGTTTTGACCCAAAAAGGATTCTAAAGATCATCCAATCAAACCAACTGACTTAGCGAGAAATCTGAGGCACAAGAGGTTAAATGGTTTTCAGAGGTCACAAATCTAATTAAAGTTAGTACTTCAGTAGTTTCCTAAGAACAAAACCTATTTCTTCACACACAGTGAGCTCGAGTGAAACAGGAGCTATGAATGAGATTGGTCATTGTATCAATGCCAATACCCTGCTTGTGACAATGACTACTTTTGCAAAGTACAGCCCCCAGGGGAAATGAAGCAATGCCAAAGAGGGAATCTTTCTATATTATTTCTAACAGCTGCACAGAAGTCTACAATTATCTTAAAACAAATTTCAATGGAAAAATCAATTTCTTTATGGTTATCAAATTAATAAATTTTAATGTTTTTTCATCATAAATAAAACTGCATTTTAAACAAAGTTACTCAGTACATAGAAAAGACTAAATAATAAGTGGGACAATTAAACATTTCAAATAGAATAAAAATACCCTCCCACCTGGCCAGTGTGGCTCAGCTGAGAGTCAATATATGAACCAGGAGATTAAAAATAGTGGCAGAGTAAGTGGATGCTGCACGGACATGCTCCCAGAAACAAACTGTAATTACAACTAAAATACAGAAAAATTTCCTGAATAATCAACAGAAAACTGGCAGGAGAGAACCCCAATACCGGAGGACCAAAAGTGGAGACGGCATAGAGACTGGTAGGAGGGGCGGAGGCGCGAAAGGGCTGGCCGGGCCGGCACTCACAGATGAAAACTGAAGTCCCGGAGAGATATCTTAGCTGTGATGGGGAGCCACTGAGAACTCTGGGATCTAATCCCCAAGCTGGGCCCCCCAGAAGATAGCACCACAACTGAGAAGGGTACCCACCTAACATCTGGCTTTGAAAAGCAGCAGGCTGCTGTCTGCCAGGGAGTGACAGCTGGAAATTCAGGCATCCTCTTAAAGGACCAACACACAAAATTCCCTGTGGAGCCACCCACCTTGTGCTCCAGCAGAGGGAGGGCAGAGTGGACTGGAGCTGTGCAAGCAGAAGCCAGGACTGGGGACTCGGAGGTTAGAACTCAGAAGGCAGACACCCCCAGTTTCCTATGCTGAGTCATTCCCTCATGCAGGGGAGAACATCTAACCCACACAGACATTTGCCTTGCCTGGGGGGTAAGACAGTTGACACACCCTTTTGGAAAACACCTTGCCCTGAGACCACTTAAGAGACTAAAAATAACAATTAGCCTCTACCCAGAAGCAACTACCCCACCCTGTTAAAAAAAAAACTCTTACCACACTTGAGGTGGATTGCCTGGGAGCAATTTCAAATTGGAATCCTATCAGTCTGTGGAGAGAGGTGGTCTCTGGAGGCGTTGAGTCTTGCCTGATCTAATTAGCCAGGAGCAGCGTTTGACACTGTCCTGCACTAGAGATTGAGAGGTGTAGAGGATCTACCTAATACAGAGTCACAAACCCAAACAGGCAGCCAAAATGAGGAGACAAAGAAACCCCCAAATGAAAGACCTAGCAAATTCTCCAGAAGAAGAGATAAAGCAGAGATAAGAAATTTATCTGAAACAGAGTTCAGAGTAATGATGTTAAAAATGCTCAACAGTATGAAAAAGATATAGTAACTATGAAAAAAGAATAGTCTGAGATAAAGAATGACATAACACAAATAAAGGATACATTGGAAGGAATACACAGCAGATTAGGGGAAGCTGAGGATCAAATCAGTGAATTACAGGACAGTTGAAAATATCACTCAATTAGAGAACCAAAAAGAAAAAACAATTAAAAAACAGGAGGACAGCTTAAGGGAGCTGTGGGACAATGTGAAACGTAACAATATTAGAATGATAGGTGTGCCAGAAGAGGCAGAAAGGGAGAAAGGAATAGAGAAGGTGCTTGAAGAAATAATGGTAGAAAACGTCCCTAAACCTGGTAAAGGAAAAAGTCACATAAGTTCAGGAGGCACAGAGAACCCCAAACAAGAAGAACCCAAACAGACCCACACCCAGACACATCATAATTAAAATGCCAAAAATTAAAGACAAAGAGAGAATCTTAAAGGCAGCAAGAGAAAAGAAAACTGTTACCTACAAAGGAGTTCCCATAAGGCTGACACCTGATTTCTCATCAGAAAGGCCAGAAGGGAATGGCATAAGTACTCAAGGTAATGGAAAGCAAGGAGCTGAGACCAAGATTACTATATCCAGCAAGGCTATCATTCAAAATAGACGGTCAAATAAAGAGCTTCCCAGACCCAAAAAAAAAAAAAAAAAAAAGGCTAAAGGAGTTCATCACCACCAAGCCAGCATTACAAGAAATGCTAAAGGGACTGCTGTAAGGGATTGCTGAGAAGAAGATACACAGAGAGAAACCTAGCCATGCAGAATTAAAATGGCTATAAATAGGTACCTCTCAGTAATAAACCTAAATGTAAATGGATTAAATGCTCCAATCAAAAGGTGTAGAGTAGCTGAATGGATACAAAAACATGACCCAAATATATGCTGTCTACAAGAGACCTACCTCAAAGCAAAAGACACACACAGGATGAAAGTGAAGGGATGGAAAAAAAATTCCATGCAAATGGAAAAAAAAAAAGCTGAAGTAGCAACACTCATATCCGACATAATAGACTTTTAAAAAATCATGCTGCCCTAACCGGTTTGGCTCAGTGGATAGAGTGTCAGCCTGTGGACTGAAGGGTCCCAGGTTGGATTCCGGTCAAAGCCATGTACCTTGGTTGCGGACACAACCCCAGTCGGGGGGTATGCAGGAGGCAGCTGATGGATGTTTCTCGCTCATCAATGTTTCTAACTCTCTATCCCTCACCCTTCCTCTCTGTAAAAAAAATCAATAAAATATATTTTTTTAAAAACACAAAAAACATCATGCTAAGCGAAATAAGCAAGTTGGAGAAAAGATAAATATCATATGATATCACTCATTTGTCAAATATAATGAACAACATAAACTGATGAACTAAAATAGAGCCAGCGGACACTTGAAACTAAAGAGAAAATGAACAAATGGGACTACATCAAAATAAAAAGCTTCTGCACAGCAAAAGAAACCATCAACAAAACAACAAGAAAGCCCACTGCGTGGGAAAACATATTTGCCAATGTCATATCTGATAAGGGCCTAATCTCCAAAATTTATAGGGAACTCATACAACTTAACAAAAGGAAGATAAACAATCCAATCAAAAAATGGGCAAAGGATCTAAATAGACACCTTTCAAAAGAGGACATTCAGAAAGCCAAGAGACATATGAAAACATGCTCAAAGTCACTAATCATCCGAGAGATGCAAATCAAAACAACAATGAGGTACCATCTCACACCTGTCAGACTGGCTATCATCAACAAATCAATAAACGACAAGTGCTGGAGAGGATGTGGAGAAAAAGGAACACTCATGCACTGCTGGTGGGAATGCAGACTGGTGCAGCCACTATGGAAGACAGTATGGAGTTTTCTCAAAAAACTAAAAATGTAACTCCCATTTGACCCTGTGATCCCACTTCTAGAAATATATCCCAAGAAACCAGAAACACCAATCAGAAAGAATATATGCACCCATATGTTCATAGCAGCACAATTCACCATAGCTAAGATCTGGAAACAGCCTAAGTGCCCATCAGTAGATGAATGGATTAGAAAACTGTGGTACATCTACACGATGGAATACTATGCTGCTGTAAAAAAGAAGGAACTCTTACCATTTGCAACGGCATGGATGGAACTGGAGAGCATTATGCTAAGTGAAATAAGCCAGTCAATGAAGGAAAAATATCACATGAATTCACTCATTCATGGATAATAAAGACCATTATAAACTTATGAACAATAATAGATTCAGAGGCAGAGCTGCCTCAAACAGATTGTCAAACTGCAGCGGGAAGGCCAGGGAGGGTTGGGGGGCAGGAGGGAGGGGGGTAAGAGATCAACCGAAGGACTTGTATGCATGCATATAAGTATAACCAATGGACATAAGATACTGGGGGGTAGGGGAGGCCAGGGGATTGTCAAGGGCGGGGGGGAAAAAAAAAGGACACATATGTAATACCCTTTGTAATACTTTAAGCAATAAAAAAATAAAAAAATTAAAAAAAATAATAAAAACAAAATAAAATAAAATACAATTAAAGAAAAAAATAAAATAAAATAAAATAGAGCCAGCGGAGGGAAAAATATTCTAAAATATAATAGAAGTAATCCTGTTATTTGCAGATTTTTAATATTTCCTACAACTTTTGTGATATCATTCTATGTTAGTACAGATCATTCTATGTTAGTACAGTTTTGGTAATATTATTATACCTGAGTCCATTTATTCTTGAAATATTGATGTTTACTGCATGTAATATTATATGTAAGATCATTTTTCTTGAATAACAGGAGTTTATTGCATGTAACATTATCATGTTTAAAATCGTTTTTCTTGCCAAAAAAAATCACTCAATCAGAGAATCAAAAAGAAAAAACAATTAAAAAATAGGAGGACAGCTAAAGGGAGCTGTGGGACAACATGAACGTAACAATATTAGAATAGCAGGTGTGCCAGAAGAGGCAGAAAGGGATAGAGAAAGTCTTTGAAGAAATAGTGGCAGAAAACTTCCCTAACCTGGTAAAGGAAAAAGTCACATAAATTCAGGAGGCACAGAGAACCCCAAGCAAGAAGAACCAAAACAGGCCCATGCCCAGACACATCATAATTAAAATATATGAACCAGGAGGTCATGTTTCGATTTCTGGTCAGGGCACATGCCTGGTTGCGGGGTCAATTCCCAGAAGGGAGCATGCAGGAGGTAGCTGATCAATGATTCTCTCTCATCATTGATATTTCTTATTTTTTAAAATATATTTTTATTTATTTCAGAGAGGAAGGGAGAAGAAGAAATAGATAGAAACATCAATGATGAGAGAGAAATCACTGATTGGCAGCTTCCTACACCCCCCCCACCCCTCCTGGGGATTGAGCCTGCAACCCAGGCATGTGCCCTTGACCATAATCAAACCCGGGACCCTTGAGTCTGCATGCCGATGCTCTATCCACTGAGCCAAATCAGCTAAGGCTCATTACTGATATTTCTATCTCTCTCTCCCTCTCCCTTCCTCTCTGAAATCAATAAAAATATGTTTTTTTAAAAAAGCCTCCCCTCCCCAGAACTGTTCCAGACTATAGAGCATAGACATTTTATTTTTGTAAATTTAATACAAAATAAAGTCAAAGATCCAAGATGTTATAAATGAATTCTTAGAAAAATTAGTACACTTTTTAGGAGAAACCAAGATGGCGGCATAGGTAAACACCGGAAATTGCTGCCTCCCACAACCACTTCAAAAATACAACGAAACGACAAAACAGACATCATCCAGAACCACAGGAAGGCTGGCTGAGTGGAAATTCTACAACTAGAAGGAAAGAGAAAAGCACACTGGGACTCAGAGGAGCTGCGGGAGTAAAGTGCAGAGGTATAGAGGCTCGAGCGCGCACGGAAAGGGGCTGGTACCTGAGGACGCGGCTGTCTTTTTGAATCGGGAGGGAGTCACAAGCTCCCGACTGCTCTGAACTCCGGTTCCGGGAAGTCTCTGGGGACCCAGGGCTCATACGGGGAGAAACTGGACTGTCTGGCAGCAGGCAGAACTCGGAACTTCAGGGCAGCTTTCCCTCAGAGGTGCTTGCAGCAATTACCGGGACACTGAGACCCACGGCCCCTTAGGGTAGGATCAGCCATAGCTGTTTGCTCCGCCCTGTTGATTCCTAGACCCCGCCCCACCCAGGCTCCGGCAGAGGCTTTTGCATATGAATGCCCTGTCCTTTTGCAACCTGAAAATTACCTAACAAATTGCAGCTGGGCCAGACAGACCCAGAACTTCCAAGAGAAGGCCAAGGCCCCACAGCAGCTTGCATTGCTTCACAGCTGGGCCTCATCTGGGCACCTCCAAACCCCAAAAAAGGAAGGGGAATCTGCAGATCTCTTCGTAGCTCCTGCTGGGTAACCTCAGGCAGAGGCTAAATTAGCACCTCCTTAGATCCAAGAGCCAGTGTACCCAGTGGTCAGAGTGGGACCATCCAGATTACAACTCCTCAGATCCATAAGGGACACACTCAGGGGGCAGACTCAGTGAGCACCAAAGCCCCACTGAAGCAAGTCCTGCCCCAGAAGGGTGTCTTCAGCACGGAAGTTCTCCCACTGCAGACACAGCTGATTCTCACTGCCAATTGGCCTGGAGGTCAATTCCTCCCAGTGATACCTACAACAATCAAGGCATAACTACAACAAGACTGTGGACAAAGCCCACAAGGGGGTGCACCAAGAGTGTCCACCTCAGGTGACTGGGGAGGCTGAGCCACTGGGCCCTATAGGACACCTAGCACACAAAACCAATCTACCAACACAGGGAAGCATAAAAAATGCGGAGACAAAGAAACAGGTCACAAATGACAGAAATGGAGGAAAGAAAACGACTGGATATAGAGTTCAAAACCACGTTTATAAGGTTTTTCAAGAATTTTCTGGAAACCGGCGATAAATTTAGTGAGACCCTGGAGGATATGAAAAAAGACCAACTAGAAATTAAGCATACACTGACTGAAATAAAGAATAATATACAGAGATCCAACAGCAGACAAGAGGATCCCAAGAATCAAGTCAATGATTTGAAATACGAAGAAACAAAAAATACCCAACTGAAAAAGCAAAAAGAAAAAAGAATCCAAAAATATGAAGATAGTGTAAGGAGCCTCTGGGACAACTTCAAGCGTACCAACATCAGAATTATAGGGGTGCCAGAAGAAGAGAGAGGGCAAGATATTGAAAACCTATTTGAAGAAATAATGACAGAAAACGTCCCCTACCTGGTGAAAGAAATAGACTTACAAGTCCAGGAAGCGCAGAGAACCCCAAACAAAAGGAATCCAAAGAGGACCACACCAAGACACATCATAATTAAAATGCCAAGAGCAAAAGACAACGAGAGAATCTTAAAAGCAGCAAGAGAAAAAAAGTCAGTTACCTATAAGGGAATACCCATATGACTGTCAGCTGATTTCTCAACAGAAACCATGCAGGCCAGAAGAGAGTGGCAAGAAATATTCAAAGTGATGAATAGCAAGAACCTATAACCAAGATTACTTTATCCAGCAAAGCTATCATTCAGAATTGAAGGTCAGATAAAGAGCTTCACAGATAAGCAAAAGCTAAAGGAGTTCATCACCACAAAACCAGCATTATATGAAATGCTGAAAGGTATTCTTTAAGAAGAGGAAGAAGAAAAAGGAACTCTTACCATTTGCCACAGCATGGATGGAACTAGAGAGCATTATACTAAGTGAAATAAGCCAGTCAGAGAAGGATAAATACCACATGATCTCACTCATTTGTGGAATATAATGAACAACATAAACTGATGAACAAGGACTGATCCAGAGACAGAGAGGCATTGATTGGACTGTCGGGCTTTGGAGGGAAGGTAGGGGAGGGTGGGGGTAAGGGGGAAAGATCAACCAAAGGACTTACATGCAAGCATATAGGTCTAACCATTGGACAGAGACAACGGGGGGGTGAGGGCATGAGGGGGGGGTAGGGGGTAACGTGGGGATAAGGACACATATGTAATATCTTAATCAATAAAAAATATATTTAAAAAAATAACAAAATAAAAAAATAAAAAAACTTTTTAACAAAAACATATACCCTATTAAAAGACTGTTGGAAAACAAGTAATCACTAATTTAAAATTATACATTGAGCCCAGCCGGTGTGGCTCAGTGGTTGAGTGTTGACCCATGAAACAGGAGGTCAGGGCTCATTCGATTCCTGGGGTTGTGGGCTCGATCCCAAGTGGGGGCATGCAGAAGGCAGCCGATCAATGATTATCTCTCCAGATGTTTCTATCTCTCACCACCCTTCCTCTCTGAAATCAATAAAAAAATATTTTTTAAAAGAAAAAGGAGGGGAATGGGAAATCTAGAGTAAAAAGTACAAAGTTATGTTCAGAACTATGGAAAGCTTACAGATAAAAAGTGTCACATTTCTGGTCATTATCTTTATTTATGAACAGAACTGGTTGGTATGTTTATATCAACAACTAGAGGCCCAGTGCACGAAGTCATGCACAGGTGGGGACCCTTGGCCTGGTCGGCGATCGGGGCCAATAGGAGCCGGCCAGCCAGGGAGGGATTGTGGGAGGGCTCCAGGGCATGTCCCGCCCTCTCGCCTAGTCCTGATGCACTGGACCCCAGCAGCAAGCTAACCTACCAGTTGGAGTGTTTGCCCTCTGGTGGTCAGTGCGCATCATAGCAACTGGTCGAGCAGTTGACGGAACAGATGACCAATCAGTCAGACACTTAGCATATTATGCTTTTATTATATAGGATTTATTTTCCTTCTATTTCCATTTGTCCAAATTTAATGTGTTTTCATCATTTGATCATAACTAAAAACCTCGGATTTCCTGAAATAGTATACTCTGTTATAATTACAAAAAAATACTTAATATCTGAAATTTAATAAACCAACACTTTACCTTAAAAAAGGTACATGCTGGCAAAAGTCACTAAATTTACTTTCACACACAGATGAGCTTAGTCATCACTAATCTAAAAGTTCAGAGCTCATGCGCTTTGCATTACCACGTCCCTGTCATCTCCTTCAATGTCTGGTACATGTAGGTGTTCAATAAATATTTACACAGTGAGTGAATGAACATTTCCCTTAAGTAAAACAAAATAGTCTAATAGAAGGAGTAACCGTGCCATTGCAATATTTTCAAATCAAAATAGGTACTAAGTATCAAAAAGCTTAATTGAATTCTAATCCAACACTAGACTTTCTCAGGAATTTTGAGTTTGAAGCCCAGTGATCTGTAACATAAGCCTAGAGTCAGTTATAGCAGAACCCAGTGGGAGTGGGACACACTGGTGGGAACAAAAGTCACATGCGCTACACTTTATGCAGCAATGAGGGCAGAGGATGGAAGGTCAGGGAGGACCATTTACCTTAATGCCCCTGGAGAGGGAGGGAAGAGAGCAGGAAGGGTACCCCTGGGCCTGGAGACCTCCCTCCTCCTCCTCCTCCACCAGGGTCTCACAGGTGGCCCTTTGCCATCTCCACAAGGTCTACCATACCTATACTATCTGTACCACTGACTTTTGAAACTTTTATTTTTAATTTTAGACCAAAAAAAATTGCAGAATGATCACAAGAGTTCCCTCATCCCTTCTATCTTTTTCCCATTCCCCCTCCATAACTGGAGTAAAATTAGAAAAAATAAGAAATTAACACAGGTACAGTATTACTAACTACACTACAGACTTTGTTAGAAATTCACCAATTTCCCACTGATGATTTTTACCTGTTCTAGGATTCCATCCAGATCCTCACTGGACTTACTCTTTCTCCTTAATTCCCACCAATCTGGAACTCCATCTCTGTCTTTCACATCCTGGACTCTGTCCTTGATTTGGGTTTTTCCGATATTCTCTCACAATTAGTGATAGCTCTGAATTTTAATCATAGAGTAAAATATATATCATGACTCCAGTTACATAAACAATCAAATACATATAGGAGAGAAGAAAAACCTCTTCCTCAGAATTTATTCAGTTAATGAATGTAGAGGAAAGAGGCAAACAGCCTACTGCCCTGTGCTAACGCTAGCAGGCCAAAGCCTGAGCAAAAACAAGAGCTTCCTGATCTCTGAGTATCTTCCTCAAGACACTTAGCAACCACCAAGAGAAAGACAGTAGGAACCCAGAAGACACCAACCACACAACCAGGCGAATCTCACCAGGAATAAGACACAAGGCCATCAGGCACCACCACTGGATAGAGGCAAAGGATACAAAACTTTTATCTTGACAAAAGACTCCTTTTCAACTTAATTATATTCATCTCAAGAGGAAACCTTGCATCGCTCACTACACTAAATATAAAGCCTGTAACACTGACAAAGTATAAAGTACATACTCCTGAAAATAAACACAATGAAGACAAAAGTGCACTGTTACATTTTAAATTAACTAGATTAAAAAATAAACACTGGTTACAACAAAACATAATACATTTATTTCTGAAAAGCCCCATCTGGAAACTAAGTTCTTTAAAGCAAAGAACTATGAGGAGCTATGTAAAATTCAAGAGAAACACATTGGCATTAAAAAAAATTTTTATATTAAAAACAGATAATGCTAACTTCCATGTTTATCATTAGCTCAAGCACCTGGTATTTAACAACCTTCTCTGACATAGCTGGATTCTGAAAATGAATCTATAACCAAAACACTAAGTTTGATTTTGGTTCAACAAACTTTGTTTCGAGAAGGCATCAAGGGTCTGACCTTTTGAAAGTGGCCTTCTATCCAGTAATGTTCTCGGTGATTTTTTTAAAGGAGGTGGGGCTTGTTTCTATCCATTCACCATACTCATGGAGCTTACTCTTAACTTTATAAATGTGGGATGCAAAATACTTTGTTCAAGCTTTTCACAATTCTTTCCCCCACATGAAGGTGTGTATCCCATGGTTCCAGGTCAAGGGGAGACCTTCCTGCTTCCAGCACAGGGGACCTGCCCATATCTTCACAAAGCTGGAGGATGAAGGCCACTGCCTTGAACAGGGCGATGCATTGACACTCATAGGTACTACTCTTTTTATATATATGCTAGAGGCCCGGTGCACAAAAATTTGTGTACTGGGGGAGAGTGGGGAGGACTGCGCCCTCTCACAGTCCAGGAGCCCTCAGGGGATGTCCCCATCCTCTGCCTGCTGGCACTCGCCTTGGCTGGCCTGGCACCGCGTGCTTCCCGGCGCCGGCCCCGCCCCCCGCCAACTGGTCATTCCACCGTTCAGTCGATTTGCATATCACACTTTTATTATATAGGATATATTATTGATTTCAGAGAGAAAGGGAGAGGGAGAGAGAAATAGAAACATCCATGATGAGAGAGAATCATTGATCAGCTGCCTCCTGCATGCCCCCCACTGGGGATCAAGCCCGCAACCCAAGCATGTGCCTTTGACCGGAATTGAACCCGGGACGCTCCAGTCCACAGGCCAACCCTCTATCCACTGAGCCAAACCAGCCAGGGTGGTACTACCCTTAACTAGCCTCTCATTTGTGAGATTTACAGGACTGCCTTTGGATACGAAGGTCCAGTTTCTGATGGAATCACTGACATCACACGTGTGTCTATGTTACTGTTTGTCACAAAGTCACCAACATATTTTTAAAAAATTTCCTCTAGTTTATGAGATAGACAGAACATGTCCTCGAGGGCTTGTCTATTCAAGCCCTTATGTTTGTCAAACAACAAAGGGTTACTGCAGTTAAAAGTATCGGAGACTCCTCAGTTTGCAGTGAGCAACAGCAACCCTGTCTTCCCTGGGGGACAACCAGCTGCCCCAAATACCTGGCCTAGCTATACGTAGACAAGGCACTTAATTACCAAAAGAACCTTACCGATATGCTCTTTGCTGTCACTTGTCATCACAACTTTTATGCGTTTGGCCACCTGGCAGCTCCAGACTGCAGTCAGATACAATACCACAGATAAACTGACTTTCCAATTTTAATTCCCCTGTCATATGGGGACTTGCTTTCAGGCTGTTTAGAAGACTTTCCTGTTGTTCCCAAAAGTTTAACAGTTTGCCTTTTCGTTTCAATATAAAGCTTGAGTGATGGTTTCTCACTGGAATTTTGCTCATAATGAGATAGCTTCACTCTCTCAGATTTCAAAATCTTCATTACATTTGTTTTTGTTTTTGTTTTCTATGCAGTCAGCAAGTTTACAAGACTAAAAGCCGTTCTAGTGGGTCATTACTTCGTCCTTATTTTATGAAGACAAATGGCAACCATCTATCCTTGGCTCTCTCCCTCCCAGGAGCATGCCCACACCTTCCCTTTCCCGGAGGTGCTTTACCTTTACCTTTCTCCCTCCTAAGCTCCAAAGGTCCTTGTTTTGCCTCCGAACTTGCTAAATAAACTTCGTCTTATTAAAGATAAATTATGCCCGACGGTGTGGCTCAGTGGTTGAGCATCGACCTATGAACCAGGAGGTCTCAGTTCGATTCCCGGTCAGGGCACATGCTGGGATTGCAGGCTGGATTCCCAGAGGGGGTGTGCAGGAGGCAGCCATCAATGATTCTCTCTCATCACTGATGTTTCTATCTCTCTCTCCCCCTCCCTTTCTCTTTGAAATCAATAAAAATATAAAATAAATAAATAATCATAACTATCCTTAGTACCTTACTTTATAAGGCAACCTTCACCTTTAGGCTTTCAAAATGACAGTTTTTCTTTAACCCCTAATCCATGTCAGACTCAGAAAAAATAAAGGCAGAGTCATGATCCTAATTCGAAATTACGAATACCTACACGTGGCGCACACCTAGCAAATAGCTGTCACCTTCTGAAAGTGAAAATGTGCCATGCTGCTAATAAAAATGACAACCAAACCTACAACAACACACAGGAGAGTCAGCATATAGGGATCCACGCTAGCGATACGGACCAGGGCTACACAGAGCCCATGCTGTGCCTGTACACACAGACGCAACCACGGAAGCTGACGATGCCTGCACCTGGCCCACCACAAAGCTCCCCAGTTCACCTCACCATGAACAGGCATCTCAGGGAAATCACAGGTTTGATATCCTAGTTAGGTTTCTACTGACACTGAAATAAATGCTACTAAATTTAAAGATGTTCCTTCATATACCACTAAATCATCACACACAATACTTTGGGACAGACAATGACCTACACTAAAGAGGTCAAAGCATGACTAGACAAGTCAATGTCAGAGATCTCCAGGGAGGAGCAAACAGAAATGGAGGTAAGAAATAGAAATCTAGCCCTAACTGGTTTGGCTCAGTGGATAGAGCGTCGGTCTGTGGACTCAAGGGTCTCAGGTTCGATTCCAGTAGGGGGCATGTACCCAGTGGGGAGTGCAGGAGGCAGCTGATCGATGTTTCTTTCTCATCGATGTTTCTAACTCTCTATCCCTATCCCTTCCTCTCTGTAAAAAATCAATAAAATGTATTTTTTAAAAAATAGAAATCTATAGAGAAAAGTGTATTACTCAATAGTGTTGGGCAACTGAGTAGCCTAAACAAATGACGTCATATACCTAGTCTTCATATCAAAATAGCTTCCTAATGAACCTAAGATTTATATGCAGACACAGCACCATAAAATGTGGGAAGATAATGTGGGAATAAAATAAATCTCAAAGAGGAAGAAGACTTTCTAAGAAAGATATCACATATTAAGTCTACGTTACTGTTGTCATTAAGTTATTTAAGCTCTTAAGTTACTTAAGAATGATGAATTTTTTTTTCTTTTTATTTTTTTAACATTCTCACCCCCTTCCCAAAGAACAGTTTCTTTTTTTTTTAAAATATATTTTATTGATTTTTTACAGAGAGGAAGGGAGAGAGATAGAGAGTTAGAAACATCGATGAGAGAGAAACATCGATCAGCTGCCTCCTGCACGTTCCCCACTGGGGATGTGCCTGCAACCCAGGTACATGCCCTTGACCGGAATCGAACCTGGGACCTTTCAGTCCCCAGGCCAACGCTCTATCCACTGAGCCAAACCGGCTTCGGCAAGAATGATGAATTTGACCACATAAAATTAAAACTTTCTGCACAGAAAAATATCATAACCAAGGTTTAAAAAAGTGACAAAGTGGTAATAAATATTTGTAACACTGCAAAATGAACATTTGTAAAAGCTCAATAATAATTTTAAAAGATTAACAATCAAATAGGAAAATTAGCAAAAGTTATAAATAGTACATAGGAAATAAGCAAAAATATCATTTAAACAGAGGAAATTAATTTTACTCATTTTTGGAAAAAATGCCATAACACAGTGAAATTGGCTTTTTCACCTATGTAATTGGCAAACGACACCTCAGGACAGGCTGTGAGGTGCAGATAGAGGACAGCAGCTACGTCCATGCACTGACATAACCCTTAACGGGTGATCTGGAAATATCTACAAAAATTCAAAATGTACACAGCCACTGACCTGCACTTTTAGAAATCCAAACTCACATATGATAGACACATGACAAGGATATCCACTGCAATGCTGTTTAAATTAGCAAAACACTGAAACCATCTAAATGGCCATCAAAGACATGACAACTAAATAAGCTGAGACATTCATTCTTTACATGGAGTGTCACGCAGCTCCTTACGAGAATGCAGCGCAGATGTGTACGGACCTGGAACTATCTCCAGGGGAAGGCAAGAACATGCTCCATCATGTGTTTAAACCAGAGGAGTGCACACCCTCAGTGAGTCTATGTGCAGAAACGGCTCTGTGAGGACAGTGAATCTGGTAACAGTCTGACTAAAGAGGACTGAGTTAGGGGATCCTAGTAGGAGCGAAAGGCAGGGCGACTTTTATTATTGTACTTGAATCTGTATTTTCTACTGCTTGAGTTATTACCCATGTACATGTAATACTTTCTCACTTTTTAGAATATAAAACTAATGAAGCTATATGAAAACATAATTTTTAAAAAATCTCAATATAACCAAGAATTTATATTCTCTCTATATAAAAACCTAGTATGCAAATAGACCAAACAGTGGAGCAATTGAACAACTGGTCACTATGACGTGCACTGACCACCAGGGGGCGTGCAAGGGACATGGGAGGCATTGGCAACAGGCCACAGAGTGCGGAACATAGCGGGCATTGGCTGTGGCGGGATGGTGGAGCAGGTGATTGGGAGGAGCCAGACCAAGGCAGCGCACCATTCGCTGTCACCGGGGCAAGTCTCTGGTGATTACTAAAAATTCTTTGCTCCCGTGCACCACAGTCTCACAGGGTGCTCGCACCCGCTGCCAGCGCCAGCCCCGATTGCCCCTGAGGGCTTCTCACCTCCCCCTGCTCCTGAGGGGCGATCGGGGCAGCAGCCGCCTCTCACACCCACTGCCAGTGACAGCCTCACTCACACCCGCTGCTGGCGCTGGCCCCAGTTGCTCCGCACCATCAGCGTGTGCGAGCGGGGCTGGTGCCGCCAGCACATGGGAGCGACAGTGGCAGGGGTGGGGCTGCGGCAAACAGGACCAAGGGCCGTGACGGGAGGGGCCAAGCGGGGGTGCAGAGGCTGCCACCGCAGCCTCATGGCCCACAGTTCCTTTCAAGGTGCATGAATTCGTGCACTGGGCCACTAGTAAGTTCATAAATGAGTGGCTGGGAGGAAAAGAACAATAGGTGTCAGCAACAAGCACATTTAGATTTTGTTTCTTAGGTTTTTTTGTTTCAAATTATTACACTTATATTTGAAAACATCTTTTACCTTTTAAGTTCTACAGGCCTAGAAAAGTTAGGGGTTCATAGGAGCAGTTAGAGACCACTTTCAGAAAGTGTTTTGGATGACTAAGCCTCTTGTTCTCAGAGCACCCTCATCACTTTCCATGCTAATCTCTCACCTCCACAGTTGTGGCTCTAAACCTATTTATTCATCAATATGTAAATAACAGTAAATGACAGCATACGTCTCTATTTGATAGTTGAGCTTTAGACCCATTATCTTACCTCCTCTGAAAATTAAATATGACCAAA
This sequence comes from Myotis lucifugus, assembly GCF_000147115.1. Lineage (NCBI taxonomy): Eukaryota > Metazoa > Chordata > Mammalia > Chiroptera > Vespertilionidae > Myotis > Myotis lucifugus. Next base: position 270,452 of record NW_005871519.1, read on the forward strand.
CTTCACTAACAGAGATGTTCTTATATGGGGAAAAATGCTTTCTTCATGCAAATAAACTTAGTGGTAACAAAAAGAAGTTTTTAGAAAAGTAAGTCATATGTAGTTTAAATTAGATAGGAAGATTAGATTTCATTAACCATCAGAATAAAAAAATTATGGTAAAAAATGAGTATATACTGAAGTAAATTTATATAAATGACAATTTCCATAAAATCAAATGCTCAAATTAACTGCTAACCATTTATAAAAAAAGAACTGTAGCAAGTTTATTGATATCTTGATTTAAAATGAAACAGCTATGAGGTTTCCACTGTTTCATCTATTTGGGTTATTGTCATTAGCAATTTCCTCCAGTTAACAATGTAAACAAATGATCAGTTTACATCTGCTTCAAGTTAGTATTTCCCACTCTCAAGCACTGACATGACACTAAAAGGTCTACACAATTCAAAGAACATTTAAGTAAAACCCTTTCCTTTGAGTTAATTACAGTGGGAGCAGAGGTAAGATGGAGGATGTGCAGGTAAATGGCAGAGGGCTTTCAGGGCAAGGAGCTCCTCTGTCTGATACTGTAGCACTGGACACACATCACTATACATTCATCAAAACCCACAGAAAGTACAGCACAAACAGGGAGCCTAATGTATCAATATTGGCTCACCAACTGTAACAAATGAACCACACCATTCAAGATGCTAATCACAGGAGAAATGTGAGGTGGAGGGAAGGGGGAATGAAGAACTCTGTTTCATCTGCTTGATTTTCTGTACACCTAAGAAAGCTCTAAAAAATGAAGTCTATTAATTTCTTTTAAAATATTAAAGAAATATTCATTCTACTGCCACGTTCACCTCAACTATCTGGAAAGTTGGAAGGAATTTACTTTCCTTCCTATCTATAAACTCTCCTGTGTCCACATCCATTTCTTTCCTTTAAATCTAAAAATATGTCCCTCTTCTTCTCCCTGGATTCTTCCCACTGTTGCTTCCACCAGGCCCTGACAGCCTGAAACCCCCAGAGTCAATGGAACCCAGTGAATACTAAGTCCATGCACACCCTTCCACCTGCTGGGATACCCCTTCCTGTCCCTAACCTACCCCAATCCCACTCGTCCTTCAAGGCTAAGCCCCTGCCTGGCAGGCATGGCTCAATGGTTGAGTGCTATGAACCAGGAGGTCACATGATTGATTCCCAGTCAGGGCATTTGCCCAGGTTGTGGGCTCGATCCCATGTGGGGTGTGCATCATTAATGTTTCTATCTTCTCTCCCTCTCCCTTCCTCTATATTAAAAAAAAGAAAGAAAAAGAAAAAAAGACTAAGCCCCAACCAACTCTATCCTTTCCTAGACCAGTCCCAAGGGAGACCCAGATGTTGTAACTACTCTCTATTGTAATTTCATCTTTACCTGTTTAAGGCTTATATTCCTAACAACGTTATAATGAGGGCACGTCCCTAGCCGGTTTGGCTCAGTAGATAGAACGTAGGCCTGCGGAGTGAAGGGTCCCTGGTTTGATTCCGATCAACAGCACCTGCCCAGGTTGCAGGCTAGATCCTCAGGAGGAGGCGTGCAGGAGGCACCCGATCGATGATTCTCTCTCATCATTGATGTTTCTACCTCTCTCTCCCTCTCCCTTCCTTTCTGAAGTCAGTAAAAGATAAAATCCTATATAATAAAGAGCTAATATGCAAATGGTCATCATGCCCTCATGCCATCACGGCGTAATGGCTCAGACACTCAACACTAGGGAGAGAGGAATGGGGACCAACCAGGCACAAATGAGCTCACGAGAGAGGAAAAGGGGCCAGCCAGGCTGCGGCTGGGAGAGGGACAAGCTGCATGCCCCTCAGTCCCAGGCACCAGTGGCTGGGGCTGTGGCCCGGGAGAGGGACAAAGCGCCCGCCCTGTGGTCCTGAGTGCCAGCAGCTGGGCTGCGGCCTGGGAGAGGGACAATCTGCACGCCCCATGGTCCCAGGTGCCAGCATCTGCGCCTGCGGCCTGGGAGAGGGACAAGCCGTCCACTCCGTGGTCCCAGGCGCCTGCGGCTGCAGCCCAGGCAAAGCCACCTGCCCACAGTCCCCTGCGGCTGCAGCTGGCCCGGGCAAAGCCGGCCTGGGTCCTGGGTGCCTGCGGCCGGCCAGAGGGAGGGAAGCCTGGGTCCCAAGTGCCTGTGACCAGCCAGAGGGAGGGAATCCTGGGTCACGGGTGTGGGGCTAGGCAGAGGTGGTTAGGGGCAATCAGGCCAGCAGGGGAGCAGTTAGGAGTGATCAGGCAGGCAGGCCGAGGGGTTAGAGGCGATCAGGCAGGCAGGCAGGCAGGTGAGCAGTTAGGAGCCAGCAGTCCCAGATTGCGAGAGGCAGTCGGAGGGGTCCCAGATTGGAGAGGGTGCAGGCCGGGCTGAGGGACTCCCCCCGCCCCCACCCATGCATGAATTTTGTGCACCGGGCCTCTAGTAAAATAATAATGAGGGCACGATGTTTCCTTACAGTTTCAGATCCTACACAGAGCCCTTAGAAATAACCACTAAAAATGCTCATTTATATTGGGGGAGGAGAAGTATGTATTTATTCAAAACGTTTCCCACTAAGCTCAAGAAAAAAGGGACGATGTCAACTAATTTAACAGAAAGATCATTATAACTTTTGTCTTTTAGGTAAGGGATAGGCCGTAATTCAGCCAAAGAGAATTAAGGAAAATAAGCATGTGTAGGTAGGTGTTCAATATCAGGAAGCAAAATCAAAACTACAATGAAACTACATCCCCACCAGAATTGCCAAAATTAAAGGGACTGACAGTACTGTTAGTAAGAGGTGGAGGCACTGACACCCTCACCCGGCAGGTGTGGCCCGAAAGGGAAAGTGGAGTGTGCTCAGGGTGAAGCCCACGTGTACAACCGGCATCTCAGTGCGTCCACCCGAAGAGAAGACCCACACACAAATGCCTGTGAAGAAGAATGGTTGCCCTGGCCAGTGTGCTCAGTGGTTAGAGTGTCGGCCAGCACACGGAAGTATCACAGGTTAGATTTGGAGTCAAGGGCACGTACCTGGGTTGCAGATTTGATCCTGCCCTGATAGGCACGCATGCGGAGGCAACCAATTGATGTGTCTCTCTCACATTGGTGCTTCTCTCTTCTCTCTCACATCGGTTTTTCTCTTTCTCTCTCCTCATCACCCCCTGCTCCCTCCCACTTTCTAAAAAGCAATGGAAAAAACATCCTCCGGTGAGAATTTAAAAAAAAGAGTGGATCAACTGTGTCACACAACGGGATAAAACCAGATGGGTGATTCCACCTCTCGGAACTCGGAATGTGCCAAAGACAGCAGAGCCAACAAAATGGCAAACTGTATGAGACTCCATTCACAGGTCATTCAACAGGGAAAACTTATCTGTGGTAACAGAGGTGGGAAGACAGTTATCGCTGGGGAAACGCACGGCAGGGAAGAGGGAGGGGGCAGGAGGAAGCCTGGGAACGCTGGGAGGAGTGGTGGCCACACCGCTGTGTTCACAGGTGAAATCCTTCAAGCTGAACCTACTCGTTCAGATTCCTCCAGGAGCCAGTGCACCCGCCCCCAGCACCGCAGGTCCCTGCTGCCTCCTCAGGGGACTGGCACCCTCACCCAGGGCAGCCTGCTGCCAGTGACTGACTAATATGGGTGTACCAGGCGCCAGCCTTGCTGCGAGTTCTGTCCGCACCTGCCCTCTCCCCGTCCCTCCTCAGGCCCACCGCACACGGAGGGGCATGTTGTGACCCTGAGTGACGTCAGCTCCACGCCTCCGTCAAAAGTAGTAGAAAACGGCAATTATGTGCACAGCTAAGAAGCGAGACCTGCCACTCCTCTCCTCGGAGCAGAGGGTTGCCTGGTGGTAACACCGGGCCAGGCCGAGCGGGGTGTGCCAGGGCACCTGTCCGGGGTGCAGGTCCCCGGCCCACACGGGCAGGGCGTGGGCTCTGGCGCGAGGCCGGTGCTGGCTTGCTGTCCACCCTGGTTCTCAACGATTATAAGAACCGTAGCAGAAAAGCCCTAGATTCTCTCCAGAAATACGCTTCCGGGGGCTGAGAAAGCCTAACTCCACAGCCTCGCCCCGAACACGCGCCGATCAGCTGGCTGCCTCACCCCGAGGCCGTGGGCGCGACCAACGCGGCCGGTGCAGTCCCGCGGCGAGGGCCCCCCGCGCGCGCGGCGCCGGAGGGAGGGCTGCCAGAGGCCGGGACGACACAGTAGCGCGGCCGGTTCCGGAGAAGAAACACTGTTTCCTTCGCTACGGACCGAGGAAGCTGCGCCTCCCGCCTCCCTGCGCGGTCTGGAGCGCGGCGAGCAGGCTTCGCCGGCGACCGCGGCCCCGCACACCTGCTGGGGCCGCGGGCGGTGACACAGCACCCCGACCCTCGGTTCCCGCCCCCGGAGGCCCGGACGCCACGGCACCGGTCGCGCTTACCTTCCTGCTCGCGCCTCCGAGGGACACTTTGGGCCTCGTTTTGAAATCACCTTCAAAGCTGAACATCTTTTTCAGCCTAGCGCATCGGGGAGCGGCCCGGGCCTGAAAGCGACGGCCAGGCGGGCCGCGGGGAGCGCCGGGAGGGTCCCGGCGGGGAGGACGGCCGCGCCGGGGAGCGCCCTCGAGCCCACCCTGTGCTCTGCCCGCCGGGCCGGTCCTCGCGTGGGGGGCGGCGACACGGAGGGGGCTCCGCCTCACGCCCCCTCATCCACGCCTCCCCGCTGCTCCGGCCCTGGCCGAGGGCGCCGCAGAGAAGCCGACTCGCACTCGCGCCCGGAGCAGCGGCCGGGAGGAAAGATGGCCGCCGGTCGCTGCCGCCGTGCGCGCGCCCGCCATTGACGCCGCGGCGCCCTCCGACGCCCCACCGGCGTGCGCGCGCCCGCCGTGGACGGCGCGTCAGAGGGTGGGAACGTGACGCCGTGACCTGGGTTTGGACCCAGGCGCGTAGATCGCGGGCGTGGCCTAGGTCGTGGGCGGGACCAGGGGCGGGGCGCGGTGGTGGGCGGGGCCTGGGTCGTGGACGCCTTGGCCTCTGAGTTGGACTTACCTGTCAGTTGTGCACCTTTTAGGAAAGCAGGCTGGGAGGTCTCCATAAGATGCCAAACGACCCATCTGAGAAAAAAGGATCAGATACTTAGTGCCTGTAGGGAGTGCGTACATATCCCGTCATGACCTGGCTAGCCTCTGTAACGTACTCCTGTACACACACACACACACACACACATACAGAAATGTATATCAAGTACACACATATGCATAAATATACATGTCACATGCACGTGCATTATAAATATATAATGGACACATATATACATAAATGTATTATACAAATAGATATCACATAATTCACACAAATGTATGTCATAGACACATGCATATATATTATATACACATGACTAAAACCAAAAAATATTTTTAAAATGTTTATTGTTGAGAATATTACAGATATCCCCCGCCCCCCGCAAGTGCTCCCCTCCACCCAGTACCTGCCCACCCCAGGCCTTCACAACCCTATTGTCTGTGTCCATAGGTTATGCATATATGCATATACCGCAAGTTCTTTGGTTAGTCTCTTCCAGCCCCTTCTCTCCCCTTTCCTCTGAGATTCGTCACTCTGCTCCATGTTTCCATGCCTCTTGTTCTATTTTATTCATCTGTTTACTTTGTTCATTAGATTCCTTGTTTGTTTATTTTGATTTTAAGATTCAATTGTTGATAGATATGTATTTATTGTCATTTTCTTCTTCTTCTTCTTCTTCTTCTTCTTCTTCTTCTTCTTCTTCTTCTTCTTCTTCTTCTTCTTCTTCTCCTTCTTCTCCTTCTTCTTCTTCTTCTTCTTCACCCTTCAACATTTCATTTGTTCTAAATACTGGTTTAGCTTTTTCTTGTCTGTGAAGCTCTTTATCTGACCTTCAATTCTAAATGAGAGCTGTGCCGGGTAGAGTCATCTTGGTTGTAGGTCCTTGCTATTCATCAATTTGAATATTTTCTGCTACTCCTTCCTGGCCTGCAGTTTCTGTTGAGAACTTAGCTGTCAGTCACATGGCTCTCCCTTGCAGGTAACTAACTGCTTTTCTCTTGCTGCTTTTAAGATGCTCTCTTTGTCTTTAACCCTTGGCATTTTAATTATGATATGTCTTGGTGTGGGCCTCTTTGGGTTAGTCATTTTTTTTTGTTTTTATTTCAGAGAGGAAAGGAGGGTGAGAGAGAGGGGAAAAAAACAGCAATGATGAGAGAGAATCATTGACTGGCTGCCTTTTGCACGCCGCCCCCCCGCCCCCGCACTGGGAATTGAACCCACAACCCGGGCATGTACCCTTGACCAGAATTGAGCCTGGGATGCTTCAGTCCACAGGCCGACACTCTATCCACTGAGCCAAACCAGCCAGGGAGGTTCATCTTGTTTGGAACTCTGTGCTTCCTGGCCTTATTTGTAAGTCTATTTCTTTCACCAGCTAGGGGAAGTTTTCTGTCATTATTTCTTCAAATAGGTTTTCAATGTCTTGTTCTTTCTCTTCGCCTCTGGCAACTCCATGATGTGAATGTTGGTATGCTTGAAGTTGTCCCAGAGGCTCCTTACACTATCTTCATATTTTGGGATTCTTTTTTTTTTCTCTCTCCTAATTGGGCGTGTTTTTTTGCTTTCTTATATTTCAAATTGCTGATTTGATTCTTGGTGTCCTCTACTCTACTGATGATTCCCTGTAAATTATCCTTCATTTCTGACTGGTCCTTTTTCATGTCTTTGATGTTCTCCCTAAGATCCTTGAAAGTCTCACTAAGTCCCTTGAAGCTCTCATTAAGTTCCTTGAGCATCCTTATAACCATTGTTTTGAACTCTCTATCTAGTAGTTTGCTTGCTTCCATTTCATTTAGTTCCTTTTCTGGAGATTTCTCATGTTCTTTCATTTGTGACATGTTTCTTTCTGTCTCTGCATTTTGGCTGCTTCCCTGTGTTGGTTTCTGTGTATTAGGTAGAGCTGTTATGTTTCCTGGAATTGGTAGAGTGGCCTGTAGGGCCCACTGGCTCAGTACCCCGTCACCTGAGCTGGGCACTCTGGGTGGGCCCCTGTGTGAGTGTGTGGACAGTCTTGTAGTTGAGCCCTGATTGCTGGTGGCGTCACTGGGAGGAATTGACCTCCAGGCCAATTGGTTGTGAGGACCAGCTGCAGCTACAGTGGAAGAGCTGCTGTGCAGGAGACACCCCTATGGATCAGAGCTTGCTTCAGTGGGGCTTTCATGCTCACTAAGTCTGTCCCTTGAGTGTGTTGCTCATGGATGTGTAGAGCTGTAATCTGGCATGGTGTAAAGCTGACCACTGGGTGCACTGGCTCTGGGGCCTCCCAGGAAGTGCAAAGTCAACCACTGACTGTTACCTGCCTGGGGTCACCTGGCACAAGCTACAGAGTGATATGCAGATGGCTGCTACTTGTGTTGGGCTTGGAGGTGCCCAGGAGAGGCCAAGCTGTGAACCAAGGCAGGCTGCTGCTAGTGTTGGGCTTGAGGCCACTTATCCAGAGGTATGGGACATGCTGAGTGCAGCTGCTACTTGTTTGAGAGATTTTAGGAAAGTCTGAAGTGTGAGCCAGGACAGGCCACTCATATGGAAAAGCCGCTGCAAACAGTTTGGGTGGGGCTGCAAATTGGGTGAGGAGGTGTCTCAGGGAATCACCAGGGCAGAGTGAACAGTGAGGGCCAGGTTGATGGAGACTCAGATATGGTGCCTGCCAGTTGGCTCTGTGACTCTGTGATGGGGAAGGTCTCAGCACAAGAACAATAACCCCTGCAAGAACCCCTGTCTGGGAGAAAGCTGCCCCTCCAAGTTCTTGCCCTGATGTCAGACAATTTAGTTCCTTCCTATATGTTTCTGGATCCTTTCAAGCTATTGCCCCAGCGCTGTAGCTCAGAGGGAGGGAGTCTAGGTACTAGTAAGTCCGTGCACCAGCCCTTTCAGAGGAACTGCCTGGGTCTCCAGCAGCCTCTGTGTCACTCAGCCACAATCCCTGCTGGTTTTTACAGCCCAAAGTTACAGGGTCTTCTCTTCCAGTACTGAAACCCTGGGCTGAGGGGTCTTGTGTGGAGCTGAGACCCCTTGCTCCTCATGGGAGGCCTCTGCAGCCAAGATATCCCTCCTGATTCAAAACACACCACATGTGGGTGTCCAACCAGCCTGTTCTGCGCCTCTGCCCCTCCTACCAATCTCAGTGCACTTTCTTCTTTACTTCTCTAGTTGTAGGTCTTCCATTCAGCCAGTTTTCAGGTGGTTCTGAATGATGGTTGTTCTGTATTTTAGTTATAATTTTGATGTGATTATGGGAGGATGCAAGTACTGTGTTTACCTCTCTGAAACCAAAATTTTAAACACTAATATATATCATTACTCTGTGGGATGCACTGATGTTTTGTTTTTATGATTTCACAATCCACTAATGGATTTCAATCCCAGAAAAAATCCTGCCCCCCCCACACACAATGTGTGTGTGTACTAGCATATATATATATATATATATATATATATATATATATATATATATATGAATTAGATCACAATATAGTGTATATTTTATTATAAGTCAGGATCAAAAAACTTTGAAAACCACTGGTTTATTGTGCTGTTTCCATTACCATACATCTACTCTAAAATGTCAAGAAACCCTTGATTCATCAAAAATGTTCAAATAGAACCAATCTTGAAATCTTATAGATTTTTTAAAAATATGTTTTTATTGATTTCAGAGAGAGGAAGGGAGAGGAAGGGAGACAGAAACATTGATGAGGGAGAAACATTGATTGGCTGCTTCCTACATGCCCTCTACTGGGGATCAAACCTGCAACCTGGGCATGTGGCCCTGACTGGGAAGCGAACCAGGTACATGAGACGATGCTCAACCAACTTAGCCACACCAGTCAAACAAAATCTTGCAGATTTTGTAAATAAAATGTCATGCTTTTTTAACCTGTCATATGGGCAAAGATTTAACTTCTGTATTGGTAATATCCATTATGTACTCTAGTAACTGATTCTGCTCTGAGGTCTTAGATTTTGCCTCAAATAAATTCTTCTGAGATCTAGACCAGGAGTGAGGCGCGGGGAAGCCCCATGGACTGGACCGCCAAGCCCAGCTCTTCATGTCAGCCATGTTGGTATGAAGGCGTGAGGTCTCCACTGCTGGGGTGTTGTTCCTGCTGGCTAGGAACGTGGGCGGGGCGGCGGGGCTGTTTCCTGGGCCTCTGTCCTCGCGTCTGCTCCCATTCTCACGGCAGGCCATTTTGCTTGGCACTCACTCCACTGGAGAACTAATAACCTGCCCGCAAGCTGGAGGGAAGACTGGCTTATCCAAAAAGCGTTTTCTCTAGCATGATTCCCACGAAAAGATTTCCAAGGATTTTAAAAACATTTTAATAGAAAATTTCAAACCGAATAATTCAGAAAGAGTAGTGTGACCTAGCTTCAACAGCCAATTTTGTGTAATGTATACACCACCCGTTCTTCCTCTTCCTTTGCTGCAAATGAATCTACCATAAAATATGAAATATATTCTTATTGTTTTTGGAAGCTTGTGAGACCTTCTCAATTTATCTGAAGATTCTAGCTGAAATCAGGAATTGTTTCAGAAGTTCCTTGCTGCCCTGACTGGTTTGGCTCAGTGGATAGAGCGTCAGAAGGGTCCCAGGTTCAATTCCAGTCAAGGGCATGTACCTTGGTTGCGGGTACATCCCCAGTAAGGGGTGTGCAGGAAGCAGCTGATCGATGTTTCTAACTCTCTATCCCTATCCCTTCCTCTCTGTAAAAAATCAATAAAATATATTTAAAGAAAAAAAAAAGAAGTTCCTTGCAACATGCAGGAGCGAAAGAAAAGAGCTACTTCCATCAGGAAACCATTTATTAATTTTCTTCTTTCTTACTCTCGTCTTAGTTACCTCACAATTCAAACATTTGGTAAGAATTGGTTGTATTCTTACTGTAAGAATTTGTTTAGAATAGTAATGCATATTAACTTTTAAGAAAAATCAAAACAATACCAGCATAGCAAAGTATGAGACACTCTATCAGCCCTATATAATCAATCTAATCTATCTATCATCTGTCTATCTGTCATATATATCACCTATATGTCCAGCTATTTATCACCTATGTATCATCTATCATCTGTCCATCTACCTATAATCTACCATCTATCTATTTTGTATCTATCTATATCTATCATCTATCAACTACTTATCATGTATCTATAATCTATTGATCACCTATCTATCAATCACTTATCTATCTTAGTTTTCTGTCACTGTTGCAACAAATTACCACAAACTCCGTGGCTTAAACCACAGAGATCTATCACCTTCAGGTGTGGCACTCGGAAGCCTCATGAGGCTATAGTGAGGGTGAGTGCTGAGCTGTGCTCCTCCTGGGAAGAAGGTGCTGGTCTGACTCAGAAAGCAGGTCCTCACCAGACGCCGGACCTGCCGGCACTCAGCTCCCAGCCCCCAGAGCTGCTGATCATTGCCCCCAGTTTGTGTCTGTTAGAGCAGCCCCTACTTGGAGACAATGAAATTCCCTTTTCTAAAAGAAATTTAGCATTCAAATGATACATACAGAAAGTGTATTAAACATTTATCTACATTTTAAAGAACAATGCCAGCGCACACACCCTGGAAAGACACAGGCTGAGAAACAATGTTGCCAGCACCCGAGAGGCTCCCTCCAAGACCTTCCTGGTCATAACGAATGGCCCCAGCCCTCCCAACTGTGTGATGTTGGGCAAGTCATTTAACTTCCTCCACTCCATCCGCCACGCAGGCAAAACGCCTCCCTGGGCTGAGGCCTAGGCCTGTCCCTATGGCCCTTGAGACCGGCATTTTGGGGATACAGACGTATTGAATAAGCCTGCTTGTTTTAGACTGTATTAGCACTGAACATCTGTCCTTGAAGGGCATTTTGCTAAGCTCATAGGCCACAAAAAAAGTTCAACAATGAACACTCTGAAAGAAAACAAGTACTGAAAATAGGCTGTTAACATTCTGCTGGTACTATGTTTATGCTTCACCATCATCCTGGTTTTAATTATTTTAAAAGGTTAGACAATTAAGAGTGGGTTTGGCCGCCAGTCAGTGTATGGGAAGCAGGAGGCCAAACCGCAAATGTCCCGGATCTCCGGGGACTGGCACCAGCCGCCCTTCGTCAAGGGCCGCTCCTCCGCGCACAGGCTCCGGGACGCGACCCCCAGCGTCCTGGCTCTGGAAGGACATACTCACACTTCTGTTCAAAGCCACCCAACAGTAGCGAAGTGCGGGAGGGTGCGTGCTGAGGGCACTCACAGCTTCTGCTTACCGGGCGCCCCCTTTCTGCTCGGCAAACGCTGTACACCGCAGTCTTTGCTTCCTTCTCACAGCGAACCTATCAGGTAAATATATTTATCCTCCACTTTTTTTTAAAGCCTCACCTGAAGATATGTTTTTAATGATTTTTTTAGAGAGAGAGAGAAAAACATTGGTTCGAGAGAGAAACATCAGGGGGTTGCCTCCCGTACCCACCCTGAACGGGGATCAAACCTGCAACCTGGCTATGTGCCGAGATCGGGAATTGAACCTGCAACCTTTTGGTGCACAGGACCATGCTCCAACCAACTAAGCCACCCAGCCAGGGCCATCCTCCGCATTTTTATTGATTTCAGAGAGGAAGAGAGGGAGAGGGAGAGAGAGACAGAAACATCCATGATGACAGAGCATCACTGATCGGCTCCCTCCTGCACGCCCCCACTGGGGATTGAGCCCGCAACTGGGGCATGTGCTCTGACTGGGAATCAAACCATGGCCCCCTGGTTCATAGGTCAATGTTCAACCCCTGAGCCACGCCAGCCAGGCTGTCCTCTGCATTTTTTTCTTTTAATATATATTTTATTGATTTTTTACAGAGAGGAAGGGAGAGAGATAGAGAGTTAGAAACATTGATGAGAGAGAAACATCGATCAGCCGCCTCCTGCACACCTCCCACTGGGGATGTGCCCGCAACCAAGGTACATGCCCTTGACCGGAATCGAACCTGGGACCTTTCAGTCCGCAGGCCGACGCTCTATCCACTGAGCCAAACCAGTCAGGGCTGTCCTCTGCGTTTTACAAATGCAGAGACTGGAGCTGAGAGAGCAGGTGAACGGGTATGACAGCCAGGACCCAAACCCAGGGGACTGTGTAACCAAGCCCCAAGTTTCCCACCTAAGAACCATTGCTTCGTGATCGACAGCCGGCCAGGGTTTAACTTCTGGCGATGTGGGTGAGGCTTTGCCTCAAATATGTGTACGCTCAGTGGTTAGAGCATTGCCCTGCGCACCAAAGGGTGGAGGGTTTGGTTCCCAGTCAGGGGCACACACCTGAATTGTGGGTTCTCTCTCCGCCCGCTGTTGGAGTGAGTGCAGGAGGCAACCAGTTGATGTGAGACCTCTCTCTCTCTCTCTCTCTCTCTCTCTCTCTCCCTATCTCTCTCTCTCTCTCAGAAGCAATGGAAAAAAATATCCTCAGGTGAGGATTAACAAAAGCAACAAAGATATGGCCAAATGTGCCATATTCTGAGGACAGCCTTTCCTCTCAAGATACAGCCCAGGTCTGGGATGAAGCCGGTCCCTCTGTCACAGCAGTGTCCTCCGCAGAAAAGGGGGTGCGCCCTCGGGGTCACCCTCCTCTCCGTTGTTGGGGAGGCAGCTCCTTCTCTGTCCCAGCATCCGGACTGCAGGGTGACAGGGACTTGGCTGAGAACCAGGGAAGGGAGTTGCTCAGACTCACGGTGGCTTCGCATTTCAGGGGAGCCGTCGTCCTGGAAGCCTGCGCCTGCTGTGAATGGCTGGGCCCTGCTGGTGGGGCCTGGGCGTCCTTCCCGCTTGAGCGGCACCGCGCTGGGGCCCACCGCCAAGCTGCCCGGCACCTGCCTTCCCCGTCCACCCAGCCTGGCCCGTGGCCCAGGATGTTGAGCCTCGTTACCTCAGTTCCCTCTCCATCCCCCAGGGCCCCCTTTCAGGGCGCTGAGCCTGCCTCGCCTTTCTGCCCCTCGCAACATGGAAGAACGCTCTTGACTGGCGAACACGGTAAGCCCGGAGCTTACTCAATGGACCAACACATTTCAACTAGCAGACGGCTAGCACACAGCTAGTAGACAGCTGGTAGACAACTAATAAACAATTACTAGACATCTGGGAGCTAGTAAACAACTGGTAGACAGCTAGTAGACAAGCACCTCCTTCAAAATAAGGGATTCTGTCCTAACTTCTACCTGCTGTTATAATCTAACTTAAAAGCAAGGGGATTCCCAGTGGCAAACGATGACTATTACAGCCCGTCTCACACAACAGAGTCTCAGGACAAGGCCCCGCCCCCGCCCGCTGCTCCCCTTGCACATAGATGTGGCGAGTGGGGTTATGATTACATTTTTCTGGAGGGAATGTGCTTACTTGAAAATATTTTATGTATTTTTGAGATGCAAAGACTGACATACAGATATGAACGAGATCGATACTGAGCAGAACGAAGACAGATAGCCATGGATGTTGTCCAAACCCTCATGTTACAGATTGCAAAACTGGAGCTCCGAGACCTCAGGAACATTACCCAGTGGATGCCATTCCCAGTTCTCATTTTTCACATTAACATCATGATACCTTGTTTATTATCCTAAAATCATCTCCGTCGTGTTCCAAAGAGCCTTTTCTTTTCATTCCGGGACTGGGAGACACTGAGAATAGCACAGCCAGGCCGGCCCTCTCGCCCTCACGGGTCCTGTCTTCCCAGGACCTCCCAGCCGCTGCCCAGCCGCCCAGGCCCCCGGAGGTCCCCCACTCCCCCGCAATGCCAGCTAAGTCCTCTCTTCCTGCACACCCCGCTCCTGGGTCCCAGCCTTGGTTGCTGATCCAAAAATGAGTGGCAGTGAAATACTGTTTCATCTGCCCAGGTAACATGTAATTTTTAAAATATGTTTTTATTGATTTCAGAGAGAGGAAAGAAGAGGGAGAGAGAGAAACATCAATGTGAGAGAGGCACATTGATTGGTCACCTCCCGCACAAGCCCAGACCAGGGTGGGGAATCAAACCTGCAACCCAGGCACATGCCCTTGACCAGGAATTGAACCCTCCACCTGTCCGTGCCCAGGCCAACTTTCTAACCTCTGAGCAACACCAGCCAGGGCAAACAATTTACTTTCTAAAAAATATATATTTTTATTGATTTCAGAGAGGAAGGAAGAGGGAAAGAGAGAGAAAAACATCAATGATGAGAGAGAATTAATGATCAGGCCTCCTGCACGCCCCCCACTGGGGATCGACCCAGGCATATGCCCTGACCGGGAACTGAACAGTGACCTCCTGGTTCAGAGGCCGATGCCAGCTGGGCAATAATTCACTTCTGAAGACAGCAGGCCTTTGTCCGGAGAGCCGGGCTGCATGTCGCACAAAATGCAGGTGCAGGCAAAGCGTTCCTCTGGGAACAGCATGCCGCCGGAGGCCTGGGTGGTTCCGGCTCCCGCTGTGGGGGGGTCCTCCCCGAATGGCGTCGCAAGGCGGTTGCCCTGTTGTCCTGCAGTCACCCCTGCAGTCACCCATTGTCACAGCCGGGTCCCTGACCCCACGAGCAGCTTCCCAAACAGAGGGTCCTGGTCCGTGGGCTCCAATCCACTCCCATTTGGTTCACTAGGAAGAGCTTCTGGCGGGAACCCCCTGGGAACTTGGTACCATGTCTGGCGGGAAGGAAAGGCTGGGCGCAGTTCTTCACCTTACCCGCAGCTCTGCAAACCCGCTCCCAGCACTCCTCACACCACAGCCACAAAGAACCCTGGCCCCCGCCCTCCTCCCACAAGGCAGCTCAGCCGGCCTCCTCCCTCGCAGGCCACACTGAGCGGGTAAGGGGGGGTGGGGGGGCTGGCCTGGGAGGGCCTCATCATTAGAGGGTTTTGACCTGGGGGATGGTTGGACTCGAGGGCCGAGGGCTCCCTGAGAAGAGCCACACTTGGTGGCCTGGAGGGCCAGCTCCCTGAGGACAGGGAAGCCACCCGAGAGACCTGCCCAGCCTTGCCCAGTGTCCAGCCTGTGGCTGGTTCTAAGCTCCATCCTTTCGCTATAATGTAACTGAACCATAAGTAGAGAGCTTTCCAGAGTCCTGTGAGCCTTTCCAGTAAATTTTGGAACCTGCATGAGGTCTTGGGAAGCCCAGAAGTTGCAGCCAGCTGGTCAGGAGAGAGGGCAGTCCTAGGGCCCCCACACTTACCACTGGGGTCTAGCGAGGGCAGCCTGCGGAGCCCTGGTCCTGCTCCTCCAGTCTGTCGAACTGGGTCCCAATGAAGGTTTTTTCTTTGTTTAATTTTTAAGTGTCTATGTGGCATTTTTTCTTTTCCTTTCTTTTTTGTTTTGTTTGTAAATCCTTAGCCAAGGTTATTTTTCCATGGATTTTTAGAGAGAGTGGAAGGAAGGGGGAGAGACACAGAGAGAGAAACATTGATGTGAGACAGATGCATCGATTGGTTGCCTCCTGCACGCACTCTGACAGGGCCGGAGCCTGCAACTGAGGTATGTGCCTTTGACCGGAATCGAACCCAGGACCCTTCAGTCCACAGGCTGATGCTCTGTCCACTGAGCCAAACAAGCTAGAGCCCAGTGAAGGTTTTTAAATTTATTTTGAAGGGAGAGGGAGAGAGATAGAAATATCCATGATGAGAGAGAATCACTGATTGGCTGCCTCCTGCATGCCCCCTACTGGGGATCGAGCCCACAACCTGGGCATGTGCCCTGACCAGGAATCAAACCCAGGACCTTTGCAGGCCGACACTCTATCCACTGAGACATTTCCCACCCTTTTTCTTTTTTAAAATGTTTTTTAAAAATATAGTTTTATAGATTTCAGAGACAGAAACATCAATGATGAGAGAGAATCACCGATTGGCTGCCTCCCGCACACCCTCCCACTGGGGACTGAGCCAGCAAGCTGGGCATGTGCCCTGACTGGGAATCAAACCCGGGACCCTTCAGTCTGCAGACACTCTATCTACTGAGCCAAACCAGCGAGGGCTTAAATGTTTTTTTATTATTGATTTTTAGAGAGAGAGGAAGAGAGAGGGCGAGAAGGTAAAACACCTACGTGAGAGAGAAACATTGATCAGTTGCCTCCCGTACTCAATGGACTGGGGACAGAACCCACATGGGTATGTGCCCTGAACCGGCGACCCTTCATATCGATGTTTTTCTCTCTTTCCCTCTCCCTTCCTCTCTCTCTAATATCAATAAAAACATATTTTTAAAAAATACTTTTGGTCGATTTCAGAAGCACAAATGGACTTTGAAGGAAGAAGAAAACACCTCGCCCCTGTCTGTGGCCGGCCCGCTTCCCTGAGCAGCCTGGTAGGGTCACTGACCCTTTTTAAAAGAGTTTCATTCTCAGAAATTATTTTTAAAATCCGTGAGCTTTCCTATGAGTCTGAAAGCATAAATCACGCCTTTCAGGAAAACCCATAAAATACACTCCGCCTGTGAGATGAAATGAAATCAAGACAAACCTAACCTTTACAGCTGGGCCTGTGCTCCTGGACGAGCGACTCATAAAGCACAGTAACACCCTCGCCGGGTTGTGGCTCCAGAGCAGCGATTTTCCTCCTTTTTCATCTCATGGCACATAAACTAATCACTAACATGCTGTCGCGCACCACATACATAGATAGCCAATCTGACAAAGCATAGGTGTGTTTTGATTCATTCTCACTGGGCAGCTGTTGTCATGCTGGCTGTCGCCATTCTTTAAACTTGACAGTCTGCGGGAAGCCAGCCAGTGGCCCGACTCGGGAGCCAGGTGCTGTGTGTGTCAAACTCCTTGCAGCCCAGCCAGCTTGGCTCAGTGGCTAGAGTGTTGACTTGTGGACTGAAGGGCACATACCCAGGTTGTGGGCTCGATCCCCGGTGTGGGGCGTGCAGGAGGCACCCGATCAATGATCACCTCTCATTGATGTTTCTACCTCTCTCTTCCTCACTGAAATGAATAAAAATATATTATTTTTAAAAACCTCCTTGCAGCACACTGGTGTGCCGAGGCACCATGGGTGAAAATCGCTGCTCTAGAAATTGCCATCCCTACACCTGTGAGCTGTCCCTGCTCTCCGGGCCACGTCTGCTTGCTATGCCTGGGAGGTGTCTCACTACAAAGCAAGTGTCACCGCATTTCTTATTTACACGATGCCAAGAATTTGTCCAGGCCTAGCTTATAACAATTTGAAAGGTGCTTTGTCACCGAAGCAGTCCTTGTTTGAGACTTCTCCATAGTATCGTGATCAGGAGTGGCACAGCCTGGCACGGTGCTACTCTCCTGCCCAGAGAAGCTGTGGTGATAGCCGCTAGATCGGGCGTGTGGTGACGGTCACCCTGTACCGCAGCCGGAATCCACACTGACAGGCCTCCGTGCCTGAGCGTGCGAAAGCCCGGAACTGTCTCAAGGAATGCAGAGTCTGAAACACAAGCTGGAAAATTCTCAAGATTATAAAAAAATGTTAACTCTCTTTGGCTTAAAGTAGAAACATCAGCTTACGTGGCTGAGTGAGAACATTGAGTGTATCGTAGAGGTATATGGAATTGAAAACAAAAAGTATGCAAGGTTGCCCAGACATGTGGCCTTTGTGGCCTTTGAACCAGGAGGTCACAGGTTCCCAGATGGATCCCCAGTAGGGGGCGTGCAGGAGGCAGCAATTGATGATTCTCTGTCATTGATGTTTCTATCTCTCCCTCTCTCTCTCTTCCTCTCTGAAATCAATAAAAACATATTTTTACCAAAAAGTATCCAATGTCACAATCCAAGAGCAGGGACTGTGCCATCTGCACTGCCCAATGGCTCCGCTGTTGAGTAACCGATCGGTTATGCCCATATTAGGACTCTTGAGCTGGCTCGTAAGTTGCTTCAGTCTTAGAATAAACAATGGAATAACTCACAGAAGCCACTGGGGCTTCCTCCAACGTTGGAGTCTGATAAAGTGACTAAAAACAGAACCTAAGAGGCGACAGGTTGGGGGTGGGGATCGCCTTCCAGGTCCTCAACTGGTCTGTCCCTCGGGGGCTGGTGGCGGCAGGTGCCCGGCCCGCTGGCTGCTCTGTTCCCTGAGCTGCGAGGCCATCACTTCCCAGGGGTTCGGGGTGCACTTTCTTGATTCTGTTACACTTTGCTCTCTGGAGCAAGGAAGGCTTGAGTCTCCAACCGCAGGAGATGAGTAGGTGCTGCGGGATCGGTGTCCTGTGATGGCGGTATCAAATCACCGCAAACTTTGCTGCTTGAAAAAACACAAATGTGTTGTTAGCCTTCTGAAGGGCAGAGTCCAACGTGGGCCTCTGGGTGCTGCAGGGAGTGGCCAGCAGGTGTGTTTTTAAAAAATAATATCCAGCTTCATTTTATAAAAGATTTTTAAAAATTGACTTTTAAAGGGAGAGGGAGAGAGAGAGAAACGACGACGTGAGGCACATCGATTGGTTGCCTCCCACATGCGGCCCCGGTTGGGGTGTGGGGGATTGAACCTGCAACCAAGGTATGTGCCCTTGACCGGGAATCAAACCCACGACCCTTTGGTCCTCGGGCCAAAGCTCTAACCACTGAGCAACAGTCCAGGTCCCAAATGTATTTTTTACTTAAAGTGTTTGGGAGGCTGTCATGTCGAAGGAGCAGAGTTTTCTACGGGGCCTTGGGAGGGTGGGAGCAGAGTTCAGTGCCGAGCAGAGTAAATGCCTGGCGACACTGTGGAGATGCAGCGCTAGGGCGTCCCTGGGCCCAGCCAGGGGACAGCAGATGATTCTGCCCCCAACTCCTGTAGAGTGTTTCACAGCAAAGTCTCCCCGAAAACCTGTCAGGGTCTCAGACCAGGCACAGTGCCATTTGGATGACGTCACTGAGAAAGCCTACTGCGTGCGATGACCCAGGGACACCCTGTCCTGAGGAAGCTCACTGTCTGGTTCAAGGTCACACAGTACCCCAAGAACCATCCTGAGAGGTGAGGTCAGGAGGGACAGCGTGGAGGCACGGACACAGCCAGAAAGGAGCACAGGGCAGACGGAGGGCGACCTGGTCCTTGGGGTCCTCCCTTGGATCCTGCCCCTCCCGTCCCTGGGACACCATCACTCTTCTCCCGTCTCCACACAGGGCTGCCCCCACCTGCTCATCCAGCTCAGGGGTCTCTGAGCTCCAGACACAGCTGCCCACCTGCTGGATGTTTCACAGGCCTGGGACTCAGCATGCAGGTGCTGGGGCTGACCCAGCAGCTGAGCCCACATCCTCCCCCGCCCCTCCCCCCCATCCCAGGAGTGCTGCTCTTACAGCTGGAGTCCTTTCTCCAGACACCCCCGGGCTGGGGAGGCCAAGGTCAACACGCTGAGTCCAAAGGGCTCCCAGAATGGTCAGAAAAATGCCAAGTGCCATTAAAAAACTTTTATTCTGCCCGGCCAGTGCGCCTCAGTGGTTGAGCATTGACCTATGAACCAGGAGGTCAGGGTTCAAATCCCAGTCAGGGCACATGCCCAGGGTGCGGGCTCCATCCCCAGTGGGGGGCGTGCAGGAGGCAGCCAATCAATGATTCTCTCTCATCATTGATGTTTCTATCTCTCTTTCCCTCTCCCTTCCTCTCTGAAATCAATAAAAATTTATATTAAAAAAAAAACCACAAAACTTTTATTTCGAAATAAAATGTTACCGCACAGCAAGAGGAAGCCACGCATGCCTCCTTCCTCCAGCGCAGGCTGGGACGCCTTGAACCCAGGCAGCTCTGGCCCAGGCCTAGAGCATATCCCACCCCCAGGTTCTGACCGGCCTGCAGCCACAGGACTAAGGGCCCCCTATCAGTGGGCTGGGCACTCCGTGCAGCCCTCCCGGCAAATGCACGCCCATCCTAATGACAGGCAGGATGCCCGAGCCATGGGTTAGCGTGTGCACCGCCTGTGGGACCACAAAGGCAGAGGAGTGACAATTAGTGGGTTTAGTTTCCCACGCGGGGGCCTCGGAGTCCACGTGCTGGGGACGCCCACTGGCCTTCTCATCGCTCTTCAATGGCGCTGACGCCAGGAAGATGCCACAGCGTGGCCCCTAACCGCTCCCGTTCGTGCTGGTGAGCGTCCTGATGGGCAGCATGGTTTTGATGAAATCCAAATTTACGAGGTTATTAAAGTCGTTGATTATTTGGCACCATCGAGATTTCATTGGCTTCATCCTTAATGAACACTGACAGCTTTATATTTTTGGTGTAAAAAGTAGAATTCGTTTATAATGCTTCCTGCCCTGTTCCGAGGGCTGTGGCTCCCACCTTCCCCCATCTCCCCTCATTCCTACCCCTCCCCTCTGCTCCTCACTGCTCCCCTCTGCTCCCCCCTGCTCCCCTCTGCTCCCCCTGCTCCCCTCTGCTCCCCCCTGCTCCCCTTGCTCTCCTCTGCTCCCCCTGCTCCCCTCTGCTCCCCCTGCTCCCCTCTGCTCCCCCCTGCTCCCCCTGCTCTCCTCTGCTCCCCCTGCTCCCCTCTGCTCCCCCTGCTCCCCAAAGGTCCCCCATGCTCCCCCTGCTCTCCT
>NW_005871519.1:291932-318618 GCF_000147115.1 Myotis lucifugus
GAGAGGGGCGCCCCTCCCCCACGCCTCACCTGGGCAACGAGGGGTCACTTCCACACGCTGCAGGTCAGCCAGCGGCCTGTGCTCTGCTCCCAGACCGCGCTTGGCAAATAGGGGGTGAATATTGTCGGGGCACCTGATCGCAGGGGCCGGCCCCCTCCCGCACTCGCGCTCGGGCTGCGGGCTGCGGGCTGCGGGCTGCGGGCTGCGGGCTGCGGGCTGCGGGCTGGGGGCTGCGGTTCTGTGCTGAGCCGCCTCTCCTAGTTTTTCTCAGGGACAGCGGACAGCGGACAGCGAGGGGGACTGAGTGCAGGAACCTGAGATCAACGTGAGGCCTTCCCGGGGCAGCGTGGGGGGCAGAGCGGCTCCGCGGGCTCAGGACAGCGTTCACGCCAGCTCATCCCGCTTCACCCCGGGGTTTGGAAGGACCAGAGATTCCAGACGGACTCACAGGTCCTGACGAGGCACTTTCTGGCCGGCGCTGGCGCTGGCGCTCTCCACTATAAGGGACCCGCAGAGATGCCGGCATGGGCGCTCTCCACTATAATTAGAAGTTGATTCGGGAGCAGGTGGGGAGCCGGGGAAGGAAACCCTAAAACCCGCAAAGCTCTATATGCAATCATTTCCCACCTGCTGAAGTGCAAACTTAGCGCGTGGCCTCTGTGCAGGCAGATGGACAGGGGTACAGTAGCGAGAGCAAAAGGACACTTTCAAAGGAAAAAATTCCCTCTCGTTGTCTTTGTAGGAAAAAGGAGAGAGTGAGAGGAGTTATCTGTATCATCTGGGCAGACAGTACTGTGAGGAAGGAGAATTTGAATCAGGAGGCTCAGCCCTGACTGAGCCCAGGGCTGGGGTGCATGTGTGTGCGTGTGTGCGTGCATGTGTGCGTGTGAGTGCGTGCGTGTGTGCGTGCATGTGTGCGTGCGTGTGTGCGTGCGTGTGAGTAGGCACAGCATGACTTTCTTCCTCTCCTCCCACAAATGATCAGGAGACCTATGATGCCCTTGACCAGAGGGACAGTCTCTCCAGTTAAAATGCAAAAGGCCGCAGGAATGGGGTTGCATAGGATTACCTGGTGCACCAGGATTTCTCAGCCTCGGGAAGAAATCAAACTGAAACGTTCCAGAATGTTCGGGGATCTTCAAGCTTGTAGCACACTGGCCACCACAGAGCATCTTGGGGAAGGCGGAAGTCCAGGAGAGGAACCCAGGTGCCTACGACAGTCCCAGGCACCAGGCACCACCCAACACGGGGCTGGCACAGGGCGGGCTTGCCTTGCCGCTGGTGACCAGACTCGGGAACTAACCACCATTGGCCACCGAACCGCCAGCAGCTGAGGGAGAGCCGGCCTCTGCCAAGCGCTGCCCCTCAGGCGCTTCTGCACCGGCAGCCCCGCCCGGTCTGGTCCCTGGCAGGTCCACGGCACACCTTCCCGCCACCGCAGGCCGGTGGCTCTGAGACAGAAGCCAAGGGCTAGAGAGCAATTTTAACCGTTTTCATCTCATGGCACATAAACTAACTGCTGAAATGCTGCAGCACACCAAAAAATGGATGGGTTTTCTTTTGCCGATCTGACAAAAAAATTAGGTATAATTTTGATTGATTCACACCAGACAGCTAGTGTTGTGTTGGCTGTTGTCATTTCTTTTTTTTTTTTAAATATACTTTTATCGATTTCAGAGAGGAGGGGAGAGAGAGAGAGAGAGAGAGAGAGAGAGAGAGAGAGAGAGAGAGAGAAACATCAATGATGACAGAGAAGCACTGATTGGCTGCCTCCTGCATATCCACTACTGGGGGTTGAGCCTGCAACCTGGGCATGTGCCCTCTCCCGGAATTGAACCTGGATCCCTTTGGTCCACAGGCCAATGCTCTATCCACTGAGCAAAACCAGCTAGGGCTGTCATTTCTTTATTGGACCATCTAAGGGAACAGTCAGTGCCCCTAACTCAATAGTCAGGTATTGCATGTCCTAAAAATTCTTGCCCACACAGTTGAACATAGCTGGGCTAGATCAACTATGTAAATACAATTTCTCTGCTTATTCTCAAATACCTATATATTTTGTTATACCAGCTTAGAAGAGTCAAGAAGATAATTTAAATGTAAATGTAAGTGAAAATCTAGTTCTAGGTTTTACTATGGGTGAACAGTGGGCCAAATCCAGGCCACGACTGTGTTTCTTTGACCTGTAGAGTGTCCCATCATCCCACCTACTATTTTGTTGTTGTTAATCCTCACCAGAGAATATTTTTCCTTTTTTTAGAGAGAGAGAGTGGAAGGGAGGGGGAGAGACAGAGAGAGAGAAACATTGATGTGAGAGAGACACATCAACTGTTTGCCTCCCGCATGTACCCCACACTCTGGCCCAGGATTGAGCCTGCAACCAAGGCATGCACCTTGACCCTTCAAACCTGAGGCCTTTCAGTCCACTGGCCAACGCTCTGTCCACTGAGCTGAAGTGGCTAGGGCCACAGACAACCGAACAAACACTACAGGACATACCTAGATTCACCGGTTAACATTTTGTCACATCTGCTTTTTCCCATGAACATGGGTGCCTGTGTGCAGGCATGGTATGTACCTGTGGTATGTGTGTGTCTGTGGATGTGTGTGTGTGTGTGAGTGTGTCTATAATTGTGGGTGTGGGGTGTGTATGTGTATGCGCGAATGTGGGTGTGTGTCTGCGGATGGGTGTGTGTGTGGATGTGTGTGACTGTGTGTCTGTGTGTGGGAGGTCTGGCCGAATTCGTGTGGCACAGCTGTGTTGACACTGAAGTGTCTGTGGGAGGCGCTGGCAGAGACAGTGCCCCCAGGTATGTGGGCGGGGCCAAAGCCCCCTTTCCCTGGCACCCAGAGGCTGGCCTGGGAGGGGACACAGCCTGGTGCTTTCTCTGAGTCCACACCCCCACACCGACCCCTCCGGAGGACTTGCCAGGAGGCCCCCAGCCCTGATGGCCCCACAGGTGGGGGTTCCCAGAAAAGCCACGAAATTCCGCCAGATCTCCCAGAAACCTCAAATGAGTCACACAGGACCTAATTTCTATGTATAACCCTACATTTCCTACACATCTGCTCACACACTCATCTTCAAAACCGTCCCAGGAGGTAAACAGTGAGTCTCATTTACTGATGGGTAAAGCCACCAGGTGACAGTGGCCTCCCAGACAGGAAGCGGCACCGCAGGGGGCGGTGGGAACGGAGCTGCACGGACACGGGGCGGCGTTCACACGGATGTTCACGTGACAACGTCCTGAGGCCATCCATGTACAGACAAGAGAAAGACCTTTCTAGATCTTCCTACATAGATCTTTCTAGATTGGACCTCAGCCTGGCTGTGTTGATGGTCACCTAGAGGAGCGTGTTCAGTCCCAGCACAGCCATGAACAGCAGCGAGGACCATGCGACAGGAAGGCTCCGGCAGCGCGGACGGGCCAGGACTGCGGGGCGGTTCTCGGGCGTCCGCAGGAGGATGTGTGAGCTCTCCGTGGCCTGAACTGTGGCAGGTCCACACGTGAGTTATCTGTTCACCTTCACGGGAAAGAGAAAAGGGTGGGGCAAGGGGAGGGCCAGGCGGCTGGAGGCAGCCCAGACACATGTCGACCCACCTCCCGATTTCACCCTGTCTGTCCTGCATACAACGAAAATCAAGCCTCGGTCTAGAGGTCAAAGGAGCCATTCCCACCCAGCGATTCCCAGACGATAACAGTGTTAACCTTGACCAGCTCTGGGGTCAGGCTGAGCGCCTTGGCCTGGAGCCTGAGGGTTAGCACCAGGGAAGTCGGGTCTGAGACTGAAGCGGGGCAGGAGGGCAGGAGGGCAGGAGGGCAGGAGGGCAGGAGGGCAGGAGGGCAGAGGCAGAGGCAGAGGCAGAGGCAGCCTGCACTCCGCTCGGCCTCACCAATGCAATGAGAGCAAGGAACGCGTTCGCGTAGCTTAGCTGTGCATTTTGTGATGAATGGAGGACCTGGGAAATGAATTCGGTGTGATATTGAGGTCATTAGGTTTGCGAAAACAACAACCACAAACATCAGGTGGAATGTGTGCCCTGCTCCACCCCACGGAGGCCAGGTCCCCGCGTTCCCACCTGCCGTCTGGGCGCAGGGGCCTTGAGGCCCTCCCACGATTCTCAATTAGGTGGAAATTTTAGGAGCAACAAAAATTATGGGAGCAATGTAGCTTCATCAGTCATTTTCCCGCAAGAACAGTGGCAATTTGAGGAGTTTTAGCACTCTGAAGGTCAAGATTAACACCCCCGTCATTTAACACCACTGATTTAGAGATTAACGTTGTGCCAATTAATCAATTACTCACTGTGATGAACTGACAATTAATTGACATTCCAGTTCCCACCTGGCAAAGCTTTTTGGTTTCCACAGTGAATCATATACAAATCTCTAAATTGAAAGGGTTTCTTCCAAGATCAAAAGGAAAAGAATGAGAGAGAATACATAAGAGTCACTGTCACAAAACTGTAAAATATGAAATCTCTCTCATTGCCTCACCGGGAGGAGGTCTGTCTCCACACACCAGCCTGAGCAGCCAGGACCTGCTCCTCCTGCGACTGTGCTTGTCTCGGTCGGTCCTTCGGGCGAAGCCTGGAGCTGATGCGCGTGCCCCCCCCCCCCACCTCTGCTCCAGGAACCAGGCCCCTGCGGTCATTGGAGTCACCGCCAGGCCAGGGTCGGGACAGCCACATTCTAGCCGCCCAGCCAAGGTCGTGCTGCTCCCTCGGGGTGGACAGCGTGTCTGCAGCTGACCAGGTGAGGGTTCTGAGACCTCGGCAGGTCACAGCCAGGACCAGAGCCAGGGGCTGCAGTGCCCGCCAGGAGCCGGCGAACCTGAGTCTCAGCAGACAGGCAGGCTGTATCCAGAAGGTCACGTGAGAAAGGGAGGCGCAGGGAAGCACCCGGGGCTCGGAAAAGACCTTGCCTCTCTTCCCGGCTCCGGGGCTCCCTGCCTGTCCCCGGCCACCTTGTTCCCGAGCTTGCCCGGCAATGCCTGTGTGACCTCTTTGGCGCCTGACCTTGACTTGTGCCGAGAGCCTCCCGGCCACAGCATCTCAGTCCTGTCTCCCACCTCAGCCTAGACTCACTTCTGCTCTTTATTGGAAGGGACTGAGGCCCCAGACTCTGAAGAGGAGACGCAGTGGGGCCGGTGCAGGCCGCAGGGGGCAGCCACCCTCAGGAGGCAAGGTGGGAGGAAAAGGAGCGAGGCCCAGCAGGCCTTGCCCCAGAAAGCCGTCACCTGGGAACCACAACCGGAATGACATTCAGCTTCCAAGAACCCGAAGTCCGAGAGGCAAAGGGCTGAGTAACTCCATTGCAGGGAAAATTAAGGTCTTGATAAAAATAGCAGGTAGATACAACAGAGAGGCACGCTTTTCAATGTGCCCTGCAGTCAACACAGTCCTCCCCCCCTCCCACCTCTGCCAGCGAGGACACCACAGCCAGCGTCCAGCAGCCTTCGGCCCCTCGGCACTCTGCTCTTGTGGGCTCCTTCCTTTCCTTGGGTGAGCTCAGCAGAGCAAGCCAGCTCCCAGGCCGAGGCCTCGGGAGGGAGGAGCTGCAAGAGGTGCTCCTGGTTAGTGGGGCGCAGCTCCGAGCCCGGCGGCGGCTCCCTGGGGCTTCTGCTCCTTCTCTCACTTCTTCTCAGTCCACAGCTTGGCCTTTCGATGGCTTGGCTGCCGGGGAAGGCAGAGATGGGGGCCGCGCCTCCCTCAATAATACAGCGGGGCTGGGAGCAGAGGCTGAGGCAGGAGCCCAGGATGCGATGCTGAGGAATGGGAGAGGCCCTGGCAGCTCAGTCAGGGGCTCAAGAGGCCAGTTACTGGCAGGCAAGCTTGGGACAGGGTGACCAGATAGGAGGACTGAAGGCCATGAGAATCACGTTTGTAGCAGAGCCCTGGACGGTTTGGCTCAGTGGATAGAGCGTTGGCCTGTGGACCAAAGGGTCCCAGGTTTGATTCCGGTCAAGGGCACGTACCTGGGTTGCAGGCTCCTCCCTGGCCTGGGCCCTGGTCGGGCGTGTGCAGGAGGCAACCAATCAATATGTTTCTCTCACATGGATGTTTCTCTGTGTCTTTCCCTCTCTTCCATTCTCCCCTAAAAATCAATGGAAAAATATCCTTGGGTGAAGATAAAAAAAAAAAGAAAGATTGTAGCAGAGTGGACCCTGGCTGCCACTGGGTCCTGTGTCTTATCCAGTCATGTAAGATGACCACTGTGCATGCAGCCCAGGTCTCAGCCCTGGCTGGTGTGGCTCTGTGGTTGAGCGTTGTCCTGTGCACCACGAAGTCATCAGTTCAATTTCAGTTCCTGGTCAGGGCACATGTCTGGGTTGCAGGTTTGATCCCCCGTCCAGGAGGCAGCTGATTGACAGTCCTCTCTCATCAATGTTTCTCTCTCTCCCGAAACCGTGGGACTGTCTCATGTTACAAGAGGCAGGGGCGGGCACAGGTGCGGCAGCTCAAACGTGCTGCCAGGACTTGGCTCTCTGTCCCTGCTCCTTCCTCCCTAATGTGGGAGGCCCCAGACTCAGGCTTCTCACCTGGGTTTTCACGGTGCAGGTGGCCTGTCCACAGTGCATCTGCCCTCCTGCCAGGCAGGAAGAAGGGGCGGGGGCGAGGGCGGGGGAAGGAAAGGGAGAAATTAGTGCTTTCTGTCAGGTGGGTTGAACTTTGCCAGAAATCACACCCATACTTCTCCTTGCATCTCATTGGTCAGATCCATGTCACATTGTCCCCTGAAATTCCCCAGAAATCACACCCATAATTCTTTTTAAAAAAAATATATTTTTTTATTTCAGAGAGGAAGGGAGAGGGAGAAAGAGACAGAAACATCAATGATGAGAGAGAATCGCCAATTGGCTGCCTCCTGCATGCCCCATACTGGGGACCAAACCCGCAACCTGGGCATGTGCCCTAACCAAGAATCGAACGCTGACCTCCTGGTTCATAAGTCGACACTCAACCACTGAGCCATGCCGGGTGGGTGACACCCATAATTCTTGCATCTCATTGGTCAGAACTGTGTCACATGGTCCCCTGAAGTTCCCCCAAGATTACATCCATAATTCTTGCATCTCACTGGTCATGTGGTCACATAAACTTTCCCAGGAGTCTCCTCCTTACTTCTGTTCACATCCACTGGTCAGTGCTGTCACATGGTCACCATAGCTGCAAGAGAGGCTTTGCAGAGCTGCTGCATTTTTGGGGCATCTTCCCCTCCTTCAGACTCGAGCTCTTTCTGTAAGGAAGGACTTGGGTTAGGTGTTCTGGAATTAAAGAGTCCGGCTAAAGCTTGCATGGGAGGCAGGAGGAAGTTACAGAGGAGAGGCAGAGACACGCAGCCTGCGTGTGTCCCTCCGGCTGCTCAGCATGCGAAAGATCTCAGTCATTGCCCAGATGGACTGGGACCTGGGAATTCTAAGTCTCCCCGGGACGCTTAGCTTCTAGATCAAATTGTTCCTCAGGCAAATTAGAGATGGAGGCCAATTGCATCATTTCTCTTAATTAGCAAATCTCTTTCAGAGACTGAGAGTCCAAAAGTGAAATCTGTCATTCCAAGTTCTCCTTCAGCTTACTCCCCAAGCAAAGAGGGGCAGTATGGATGAGCCGCCACCACCCTGAGTGCAGCACAGCTCCTGGAGGCGGGCGGCATTAGCGTTTCCATGGCCTGGTGATGCTTGCAAACCCCACGGCAGCAGAACAGCCATAAAGGAGCTCTTCAAGTGTGCTGGAGGGTGTCCATAAGGAGGATATAATGAAAAGGACTGCCCGAGTGTGCAAGGATAATATAGTTAATGTATTACTCCTTTTATTATTTTATCATCTTTCATTAATTGCTGGCGGCGTGCCTGCAGGAGTTGGTTCTCTGGAAAGGGCTTTTAGTTAAATGTCTTAAATGAAACGGCCACTTAGAACCTGCGCACAAGGTTGAACCAAGGTTCACTGGCTTCAGTAAATCTTGTCGGGCTGGAGGCTTGGGGAGGGGCGGGTGGGATTCATTCTGGGACAGCCTAGCAGGGCAAGGGCTTGGACACCCCAAGCCGCTCAGGACTGACTGCCTCCAGATTGGAAGTACAAAGGCCTCCCCACCATTGCTCCAACCCTCTGTGTGGTCCTGGAGATGTGACTTGCAGTCTCTGAGCCTCAGTCTCCTCGGGTCCGCACCTCACTGACACCAAGCCAATTACCCTGCTATTTAAGGGTCACCAGATCACTGTTAATTAATGGGAGGCTGGAGTGGTTGGGGAGGGACATGGGGTGTCACCCTAGACCAAAAGGCGACCCCAGAACATGGATGCGGCTGCTCATGACAGCCAGCGATGCTGACCCTAACGCCCACGCCGCCCCTGTCCCCCATGTGCTCCAGCACCTCTGTGGACAGCAGGGCTCCAGGAGCTGGGCACGCCCTCCGTGCCAAGATGCTCCAGCCGCCCTGGACTTTGTAACCTAGCAGCTTCCTCTTCCCACCCGCCTGGAAAAATGTATAAAAATGCTGCCAAGTCCTAATTTCAGCAACTTAACACTCCCCTCTTTGCGCACATCTTGGATCCAGCTTCTTTTCATTTAAAGCAAACATCTCTGCAGCGGCCTCACGCTGGGAGGGAGGAGGAGAAGACAGTTGCAGGCAAGAGGGTCGGGCTGGACCCAGGCGGTGGCCATGAAGGGCGGGCGGACCCGCATTGTTGTCAGGAGGTAGAGGTCACAGCCCCATGTGATCCCGTAGAAGAGGCGGTGGAGGGAGAGGAAGGGCCCCAGGATGCTTCTTCTAGACTCACTTCTCCGCGCTTGGCCTCTGGGTCTGCCGGACATTTCCCCTCGGGTGTCCCGTAATGCCCCCCGGGCCAAACTGAATGACCGACTTTCCCCCCAAAAGTAACTCTCCCCAGACATCCCCACTTCTTCCAGTGGCACTTGAACTTCCTTATTCACCAGCCTTCCGGTGCGCCCTAATCTCTGCCTCCATCCCACCAGCTCATCCACACACAGAGTCACAAGGAGGATGAGGTCACAGGAGGGATTAATGGTGCAGAGAGAGAAGCCCAGGCTTGGCAGGGGTGACCTCGGGGAGGATCAACACCCAGGCCTTCAGGCCCAGTCCGCCCAGGTCGGCTGGCCTCCATTTTCCCTGCACCTCCCCTCCCACACAGCACTCTTGTCCTCGTCCCCAGCACCGAGTTCATGTAGGCTCAACCCCATGAAGACTGACAACACAGAGAGGTACGGGGGGTGAAGGGTCCCATGCACTGCAATGTGAACACCTTCATCATGGTGGCACAACCTTAAAACCAGGAAGTGGGCGCTGGTACAACCCACAGAGCTTGCTCAGATGTCACCAATCACACGTGCACTCGTGGGTGTGCTGCACGTGTGTGTCTGTGTGATTTTATCACATGTGTAGCTTTATGTAACTACCACCAAGATATGTAACTGGATCATCATCAAAGACCCCTTCATGCTACCGCCACATCCTCCCTTCTCCTAACCCTGGAAACCACTGAACCTCACAAGCATGTTTCACAAGTATGTAGCCCGCCATGCAACACAATTTCATCAAGTTCAGCTGTCAGCCCAGGTATCATAGTCTGCTCCTCTTTGTTACTAAATCCTGTGGCTTGGTAGGCATGGGCCAGTTGTGTAGCCTTTCTCCTACTGAAGGGCATGCGTGGAGCTTCTAGTTTGGGACTAATACAAAAGGAGCTGCTGTAAATGTTTGTGTACCAGTCCCTGTCAGAGAATAAGTGTCCGTTTCTCGGGAGCTATGCCCCAGGGTGCCAGTGCTGGTCTGCAGGGAGGTCCACTTCCCATGTTAGAGGAACCACCAAGCTGCATTCCCCAGTGGCACTCCCATCAGGAGTATATGAGCGGTCCAGGTTCTCAACGTCCCCGTCATGATTTGGTTTATGACAATTTTTATTTTCTGTTTATCCTCACCCAAGGATAATTTTTCCATTGATTTTTAGAGAGAGTGGAAGAGAGGGAGGAAAAGCTAGAGAGAGAGAGAGAGAGAGAGAGAGAGAGAGAGAGGTGGATGGGAGAGAGACACGTCGATAGGTTGCCCCGACGGGGCCAGGGATTGAACTTGCAACCCACGTATGTGCCCTTGACCGGGAATCAAACCCAAGACCTTTTGGTGCGTGAGCTGAACTCTAACCACTGAGCCATGCTGGCCAGAGCTTGGTGGCAATTTTTTATCTCAGTCACTCTGGCAGGTGTTCAGGGAAATCTCATTGAGGTTTTCTTTTCTTTCTTTTTCTTAAAAATATTTTTTGATTGATTTCAGAGAGAAAGGGAAAGGGAGAGAGAGAGAAACATCAATGATGACAGAGAATCATTGATCGGCTGCTACCTGCACGTCCCACACTGGGGATCAAGCCTGAAACCCAGGCATGTGTCCTGACCAGGAATTGAACTGTGACCTCCTGGTTTATAGGTCAACGCTCAACCACTGAGCCATGCCAACTGGGCACTCATTGAGGTCTTCATTGCCATGTCTCCGATGGCTGGTGATGTTGACCAACTTCCCACATGCCGTTTGCCACCTCTACATCACACGGATGGATTGTTTGAAAATGTGTACACATCACTGGGACACCTCTGCCCCTGCCCTCCTCCCCACCCTCCTGCAACTGGTGCAGCCACTGTGGAATATCGGTTGGCATTTCCTTTTAAAATTCTGGATCTTGGGTTTCTTTCTTCTAAGGTCATCAAATGACTTCCCGTTGTCTAATCCTCTCCCACCGACCCCACTTCTGCCCAAGCCCGCCCTTGCCCCTTGGGGACCCCAGGTGAGGATGAGCTGCTGGTTGTACCTGAATGTGGCTCATAGACTGGCCAAGGTCAGATTCGTTCAGTATGTGGGCTGTATGGACCTGGACCTGGATTTCTCTTTCACAGACAAATGTCCCTGGGACCCCGAGGAGGCTCTGGATGCTGAGGTCTCTTGTTCTGAGGAAAGTGAGAGGAGCTCAGAGGGCACCTCCAGGGCGGGGTCCACCCTGGACACTCCAGAACCTGGGAACTGTTCTGACAATGCTGAGGTTAGCAGGGGGGCTGAATTCCCAGGTAGCCGATGCCTCTGCAAGGTGTCCTGACCCTGCACAGACGTTGTTACCCCGATTTCTTCCCCAGTGTGGCCGGCCAGCAGCGTCTCGGTGAGAGCCACTCCCATCGCTCCTGCCCACACAGAACAGGAGTAATAACTGAGGGGGTTCTCGGGGGAGAACCAGCCCAGACCCCGAACTCAAGGTTAACTCCCTGTGCTCGTCCCTCCTGGCTCAGAAGCCCGAGAGGTGACATTTCCGAAGTGTCCGATTTATGCAGCTGAAAACTGGGCCAGGCTCATTTGTTTGTGCGGTGTTGACCGCCAGCGGTTAATCACCAAGGGTAAGTGCAGGCATCATTCCTGTTCATTTGCAAATGGAAATCAAATGAGGACTGAGCTGAAATGCATCAGCGTTTTCCCTTCCAAAGGAACGGGTTTCAGCAAGACGGCTGACCTTGGGCGCCTGGCGTGCAGATCTCAGGGCGCGTGGCTTCTCCAGACACGCTGTCCTGCTGGCCCGGAGGCAGACCTACTTAGTTTGGAAAGTACGACGCATTTGGGAGGCTGTGATTTCGTATGTGCCACTAGCAGCCACTTCTTTTTTTATCACTGCAGGAGCCTTATCATGGAGGGTATCAGGCAGGAGGGAAAGGGTCAAAGCAGAGAGTGTGGGGGACCTGAGGACATCGGCCACCTCCCTCATGAGCCAGCCCCAAACAAACGCTGCCCCCTCCTAACCGACAGGCGGCAGGGCCTCGGTCCCCGTGCGCCAGCCGCCCCGGCCTAGTGACCGGCTCGGAGGATCCCGCTGCCAGGGCCACCCCTGCTCCTTAAAACCACATTTTCTCTGCAGTCCACCTTGAGTTGCTCATTCACACAGCCCCTTACTGAATGCCAGTTACCTGGGGGTTTGACTATAAGAAACAGGAGCTTTGGTTAACTGAGCAAAACAAGTAATTTATTGGAAACATATCAGGTAGTTCCGGAGGTGAACAGGAGGCTCCAGAACAGGTTCAGAAAACAGCAGGAAGCTGAAGAGGCCACAGAACCCCCGCCAGTCAGGGGCAGGGCTGGGCTGAGCTGCTCATCACCCCAGGATGCTGCTCTGTGAACGAATCCTGACCTGTCCCTCAGTCATTGTAGCACCTCCACCAAGCTCAACACACGTGAGAGCATCCGTTGGACCAGCCTGGGCATGGGGCTGGGAAGAGGGGGGCTGGACCTGGAGGGCTCCCACAAGGCCAAGGGGAGCCCTTCTCCCCCGGACCCAGGAGGGTGAGAACGCAACTACAATACAAGTGTGGAGGATCTGAGCTCAGCCCTCCTGTGTACAGGTCTGGAACATCATGGTCCTCCCTGGTCATAGCACCAATAACTGTGTGGTGCTGGGGCCACAGACACTGGGGAGGGAAGAGATGAAATCATGTGAGGTGCACAGATCATCCACCTGCTGGCAGCCGGACGGAGGGTGCAGTGAAGCGGGGGGGCCTGTGTGAGTTAGCGTTTGGCCCAGAGCCGTGGATTGATGCCGGGGTTCCCTCCTCTTATCTGTTTTACAAGCCAGCTCTTGGCTTCCCGGTTTTGTAAGAATCACAGCTTTACATCAATTACATTTCCATTAGTGCAGAGATAGCGGCCGGATGGACTGCAGACAGTGTCACACCGCCTGCGCTCCATCAGGCTCCCTGCGGCTCCGCTCCTGGAGGCCGCGCCTGTCAACACGCCCACGGCTGCAGATGTGCGACCTGGCGCGTGGCCGAGGAGCGGATGTGCCCACCTGACCTGAGTGACCTTCTCCCCACCGCAGGGACTAGCACCTGCCACGGAGGTCACATGGCTTTTCCTCTGCCGACTCAGCTGCCTCCCCGACTGCAGTCAGAAAGCGCTCCTGTAGCCCTGGCCCCGTGGCTCTGTTGGTTAGAGCTTTATCCCCAATGCACCAAGGTTGCAGGTTCAATCCCCGGTCGGGGCACATACAGGAATCAACCAATGAATGCATCAATAAGTGGAATAACAAATTAATGTTTCTCTCCCTCTCTCCCTCTCTCTCTCTCTCTCTCTCTCTCTCTCTCTCTCTCCCCTCTCTCTCTCTCATCAATAAATAAAAATTCTGAAAGTGCTCCTGTAAATGACTAAGGAAGAGAGATGACAACGTTGGGTCGTAGCCAGGGACTCCATTTTTGCCTCCCGTTCGATTCTTGCCCCGCTCTCCCTGTGGTTGGAACAGCTGCGCCCGTGGAACAGCTGTCAGAAGAGCCCGCCATCGCCATCAGCCGCACACGGACGCCCTCTGACTTCCTCAGACAACCCAGCCGGCAGCTGCTTCTCACTGAGTCCATTGTATGGGCACCAGTCTTTGTAAACAAACAAACAAACAAACAAACAAACAAACAAGATTCTTCTTAAAATACTGATGTATGTTTTAAAAATAACAAAATTAAATAGCAAATGAAAATCCATGGAAAATATTTGCAACATATCTGATCATGAAAGGGTAAGGTTTTCTGTATATAAAGAGCTTTTATAAATCAATAAAGTTGAACATCCCATGGGGGAGAAATGGCAAGACATGTTACTGAGAATGAGCTTTTTAATCACAATTTTTTTTAAAAAAAGAGTGAACTATTGACACATGATACAACATGGTTGAATCTCAAAATAATTAGGTTGAGTAAAAGAAGTCAGACAAAACGAAGTCCAGACAATGTCAACTAATCTACAGGGACAGAAAGCAGGTAAGTGATTACTTGAAAGGGGAGGGGGAGACAGGGCTTTCAGGGGAGCACAGCACACTGTGGGCGACACATATGTGCATTATCTTGTTTGTGGTCATGGTTTCACCACATAAATATACCTTGGTCAAAACTCATCAAATTGTACACGTTAAAGACGTGCACTTATTGTGTGCAAACTATAATAATAAAAGCATGATATGTTAATTAGACTGGATGTCCTTCCGGACGACCTTCCAGACGAAGTCGGAGCTGTGAGGGAAGCTCGGTCCCGGGTGCCAGAGGGAAGCCAGTGCCGGCAGCCGGGGGAAGGAAGGCCTATGCTTGCACGAATTTCGTGCATTGGGCCTCCGGAGCCTTAATAAAGCTCTTACAGAAGGAGCAGAAAGGCATTCTCTAAGAGAAAATACAAGTGGCCAGGATGCACATATTTTTTAATTTTTTATTGATTGATTTTAGAGAGAGAAAGGAAGGGGGAGAGAGAGATGGACATCGGTTTTTTTTCTTCCACTTATTTACCCATTCATGGGTTGATTCTTGTATATGCCCTGACCAGGGATCAAACTCGAACCTTGGTGTATCAGGATGACACTCCAACCAACTGAGCTACCCAGCCAGGGCAATGTACTAGTGTGTGTGTGTGTGTGTGTGTGTGTGTGTGTGTGTGTGTACATGTATATATATATATATATATATATATATATATATATATATATATATATACACATATATATATATTGTTAATCCTCACCCGAGGATATTTTTTCCATTGATTTTTTTAAGAGAGTAGAAGAGAGGTAGGGTGAGGGGGGGATAGAGATAGAGATAGAGATAGAGATAGAGATAGAGATAGAGAAGCATAGATGTCAGAGAGACACATCAATAGGTTGCCCTGACCGGGGCCAGGGATTGAACGTGCCCTTGACCTGGAACCAAACTTTTGACCCTTTGTTGTGTGAGCTGGTGCTCTAACCACTGAGCACACTGACCTGTACATTAAAAAATATATTTTTTTTTATTGATTTCAGAGAGGAAGGGATAGGGAGAGAGAGATAGAAACATCAGTGATGAGAGAGAATCATTGACTGGCTGCCTCCTGCACTCCCCCTACTGGGGATCAGGCCCACAACCCGCACATGTGCCCTGACTGGCATCGAACCAGGACCCTTCAGTCTGAAGGCTGATTCTCTATCTACTGAGGCAAACCAGCTAGGGCTGTACATATCTTTTTAAAGTTCCACATCTTCGGTAAGAAAAGACAGAGAAAACAAGGAGCTACTACCTGTTGCTCACCATGCCGGCGGGGACTCTGCGCCCCATCCAGTTCGGGTTGGCGTGAGCTCCAGGGGCGGGCAGGCCTGCAGGAGGCTAAGCTCTCCTTCCCATGAGGCTTCCACACCCACAGGAGGTGGCCAGTGCAGCTGGTCACACTGGTGCAGGGCGCGGGTCACGTGACCCGAGCGTCGGCTGCCTCCGGGAGTGGGTCAGGGTCGGGCTGTACCCCAGGAGCTGCTTCCCAGAGCAGAGGAAGGCGCCCGTCACCGACCCCTGGGAGCTCCGACCCTGGGTCAGGAACCCCAGGCAGAGCAAGGACATTTGATGTGAACCCAACAAGCATCAGAAAGCAGCCCGGCTCTGTGCCTCTTTACTCAGCAAGCCTGACTTCAAGGAAACGAAAAGTCACTGCCTCCTAGCACCTTCTGGCACCTTCTCTGCCACCGTCCATGCGGCAGCGGGAACAACATAGTATGACTTTCCCGCCCAGTAAGGATGGTCCAAAAGAGCCCGCCAGCACAGGCACGGCCACTGCTCCAGGTCGCACTGACACAGACAAGGTCCCACCTCAGCCGAGCAATTCTTCAAGGACCAGACCCATCCCGGCAGAAGACCTGTGTCTGCAAGGAGGGTCCTGGCCCCCCTGCTGGGAGCGGGAGGGGGCGGGGCTGGCGGGGGGCCCACCTGGAGTTGCAGGACCCAGCTAAGGGCAGGGGTGACTTGCCCACCCCCAGCCATCGGCCCGGACAACAGAGAAATGACGACAGTGACGTTGGCAGCTTCACTAATAACGATAAATACAGGCGGGGCCTTTCTGATAAATGCTCGTGGCACCAGCGGAGGCAACTGCAGCCCGTACGCTCTGCTCGCTCCGAGGCCTCTCTGCGGAAATTGCCAATTAACAGAGTGCCCGAGAGCCGTGCTTGGCCTCGGCTCCGCAGCCTGGAACCAGCGTGTCCGCCAGATGCCAGCGGAGCAGCTACTGACCTGCTTCTGACCCCGGGAGCCTCGTGGGGAAATGCTTGCTCTCCATCCCGACCCGACAGCCTCGGTGCCAGTGTGACTGCGGGCTCACAGCGTCCTCCCGGCCCGGCCTCGGCAGCTCGGAGACGGCATTTGGCCCCAGCAGTTACCCATCTGTCCCCACAGTGAAGAGCAGCCCCCTCGCCTAGAGGCGCCGCCAGGGCAGGACTGTGCACGCCAGGCCCCGTGCATAGGGGACACCCACCACCACCTCTAACCACCATCTACGCCCACATAAGCCGGGGCCACCCAGGCCCCAGGACGCCCACCCACAGCAAAGCCCACGCGGCCAAGCCTCCTGCCCAGCCCTGGACTCCAAGTGTTAACCTGCAGAGAACAAAACCTCCCGAGTTGGAGACCAGGTGCGCTCCCCTTCTGGGGCTGCTGGGACAAACTGCCCAAACCCAGTGGCTTCAACAACAAACATTTATTGTCTCCAGTTCTGAGGCCAGGAGTGTGAGGCCACGGGGTCAGCAGGCCACGGCCCTCCCACGGTGCCAGGAACCAGACTGCTCCTGGCCGCTCCCAGCCCCCAGGATCCCCGGCCTGTGCCTACGCGGTTTCTTCCTGTGCACGTGGCCGTGTCCAAATGCCCCCTTGCCCTGGGGACACCAGTCATGTTGGATTAGGACCCGCCCTAAGGACTCACCTTCACTTGATCACCTGTCAAGTTCTGCTTTCTAAATAGGTCACATTCTGAGGCCTTGGAGATAGGGATTAGGATTTCAACAGATCCATTCTATTGCAAAAAAAAAGCAATACAAAATGGAGCAGAGCGAGCCTGAACCACTGAACGGTGCAAACTGTAGACATTTTTTGGTTGCTAATCCTCACCCAAGGACATTTTCCCATTGATTTTTAGAGAGAGTGGAAGGAAGGAAGGGAGGAGAGAAAGAGAGGGAGAGAGAGAGAGAAACATGGGTGTGAGAAAGACATATTGATTGGTTGCCTCCTGCATGAGCCCCCACAGGGACCCGGGATGGAAACTGCAACCCAGGTCCATCCCCTGGACCAGCAATCAGACCTGAGACACTTCAGTGTGTAGCTGGCACTCTAACCACTGAGCACACTGGCCAGGGCCAAACGGGACACTTTTTTAAAAGAAACACTATGTGTTATAATCCAGATGAATTTCATGGAGAGGATGAGCAGGCTACAGCATCACGCAAAGGTCAGCCAGAGTCCATGTTCACAGAGTGTGCTGGGCAGGCCGGTGCCCCGTGCGGAGCTCCGAGGAGAGCCGGACAGACGCGCCTCGGCCCCACCCAGCAGGTTCGCTCACAGAATTGAGGTCATCGATTAGCTTTGCAGCTTCAGGAAAGCTCAGTATTAAACTGTCATTTTGTCAATAAAACGTCATTTCATCAATATAACGTCTGTGCGCCTGAATGTTTCTGCATAATTAATTCTGCAGATGCATTAAGGAATGTTATACACAATATTAATCAAAAAGTCGTGTCGATGGACAGGTAATATATAAGCCCAGACAGAAAGATTACAAACCTCCCTGAAAGCTGTCTTCCCACCGACACACTTCTCGTCTAGAGATATGTAGATCTTTTTTGCATAAAACTGCTATTTAAAAAATTAGCCAGTCAAGGAAAAGCAATTCAAGTAACATAGAGAAACCTCTTGGGAAATTAATATTTTACCGAACATTTTTTAATAAGTTGCATTTAGTGTTTAGAAAGTCCTCTAAAGGCGCCAGGGCCCTGAGACACCCAGGATGTCTGTGTGCAGAGCTCCGGTGCCTGAGGCCCCATCCCCGCCCCCCCCGCCCCCCCAGCCACGCTAACCCTGGAGCCTTCCTCCTCCAGCTGCTTCAAAACAGACCAAGTGTTATCACCTTCAGAGGATCCTGAAGGCATCTTCCATCCCAGTCTGAGGTCAAGGTCGAATGCTGAGCCCCGAATGTCTTGGCAGGTACCTGGAAAACGCCCCAACTTGGCCACTGGATCCTGCCCAGGTGACAGGAAACTGTGAGGAAGAAGCAACCCAACCCCACACACAACTGGCCCCGTGGTGTCCCCTCCTTGGCTGGGCTCCCAGCTCCTGACTCCATTAACCTCTGTCAACCTGCCTCCTGTGCAGCTCTCCACGGCCACAGCTCTGCCAGGTCCTCATCAGTGCGCACCGGGCCACTGCTCAGAGAGCCGGCGCCCTCACCTGGAGTCACCTTGGGCAGGAGGCGGAATGGGGAGTGAGACCCAGCAGGCGCGCAGAGAGGCCCTGCTCAGAGCTCCCGGTGCCTGTGTTCTTGGTTAACACATCATTAATGCCAAGGCCCCATCCTGGCCAGGCCAGTGTGACACCATCAGAGCCCCACCTGGCCAGTGGGACCTGGAACTGGGTCTTGCTGCTGCCAACCCAGCCTTCCCTGGACACCTGTGGCCCGAGGGCCATGGCCTTCCCTGCCATCACTGCTTCCCGGCCAGGACCAGCCTGATCAGACTTGCAGACACTCACCGTGGGAGAGGCGGCACCCTGTGCACCCCTGCTTCTTGGAAGCTCAAACCAAGGGAAGGAACTCCCCCAAAGTAACAGTTTGCAGGTGGCACAGCCGGGTCCAAACCCAGGACAGAGGAATGTCATCAGCACCTCAAATGGTGCTTGGTGCAGCGAGCGTCACCGGCGCCGGCCATCCTTTGGGTTGGGGCTCAGACACCCTGATCCAGCTCTTGCTCCCCAAGTCGCTCTGGGGACCCACTCGCTGCTCAGGAAACAGAAGACTGTGCTGCTTACGGCCCATTCCCGCCCTGGCTCTGCCCCCCACCGCCCTGTGGCTGGGACCAGTTACCTCCCCAGCTGCTCAGTCCAAGGGAAGTGTTTGCTGTGACTTTCTGACCTTGGAGAGGGTGGAAGTCATGGCCAGCAGTCAGCTTCCTGAAGATATGCTGCCCTGGGGTCGGCTCCCCCGAAAAAGATGCGCAGGGACAGGTGACGTGCTGACTCGGGATCACCTTCCAGTCACACCTGAATGGCCAGACGTGGAAAGGGAGGCTCAGCCCCACCAGAGCGGGACGCCCCCTGACCTGCCCAGGCCCCTTCGTCTCCAGAGGCAGCCCGACCCTCCCATGGACGCTCCTCCGTAGGCCTCATCACCTCCCTAGGCCCACGTTCACCCCATCACGAGGCGTTAGGGCTTCAACATGAACGTTCAGTCGGTAACAGGTGCCCACACTCATGCCAATTCCGCAGCCTCCCTGGTCACAACTAGTCAATACCAAGTAGCTCACGTCCCAAGGGCCGACCTGTGCTCCACCTCTTATGTGGCAGAAGCTGTGGGGGAGCTGTGTGTGTCCTGTTGACAGATATCATTGTCCCCATTTTGCAAATAAGGAAACTGTGGCTGAGAAGGACCAAGTGACACTCCCAGGATCACAGTAGCACGCGGTTGGGAGGTGCCCTAAAGCCAGGCCCTTAGAGTAGCCCCCCGCCTCCCGGCGACCCACTGCTACATGCACACATTACATGTGAAGTACATGTATCCGTTTTCTGAACTGACATGTCACTGGCTTGTCAGACCTGCTCTCAAATGCTTTAACACAGCCCTGGCTGGGTGGCTCAGTTGGCTGAGCATCGCTCATGCATCCAAAGGTCGCCAGCTGGATTCCCGGTCAGGGCACAGGCCCAGGTTTTGGTTTCGAGCTCAATCCCCAATCGAGGTGCCTGCAAGAGCCAGCCGGTTAATGTTTCTCACGTCAATGTTTCTTTCTCTCTCCCCCTCTATTCCTCTCTCTCTAAAATCAATAAAAACATATTTAAAATAAAATAAAATGCTTTAACATAGATATGATATTTGTACCTTTATTTTGCCACAGATCCCTAAAATTTAAAAAGCCCTACTTTATGGACAATCGCATAACATGTTTCAGCTACGACAGTCAAATAAGGATATTGTCATGAACTATTTTTTTTTTCTTCAATACTTTCAGAGATGATGTTTAAACACGTTTTAATCTAAAGTTAATGCTGTATTAATAAAGGCAGGTAGGTGGCCCGATACGGTCTTTGAAACCTCTTTAGCTGACAAGACGAATATTATGAACTGTATATCACTACAAGGCCCGTGTTTGAATCAAATAGTTCTTATTAATTTAATTATTTAACCAAATTTACAATCATTACAACCCCTTTCCAAAGAAAAATTGTGTTATCAATACCTTTTCCATGAGTCTTCCTAGGAGCTTGCCATTAGCCATAGGTATATGCATGCTCTGAGTACCCTCTGTCACCCAAAGGTGTTTTATAATAATTTGGGAAAACAGAACTCTCTCGCCCTCTTAAGTGGTAGGGCTCGGGCTACAGGAAAGTGAGGTTGACATATGTGAGGCTGCGTCATTCCTGTGCAGGAGCCCAGGCAAGCACTTCCTGTGTTCACGTGAGTGTGAGGGAGTCACTGAGCAGAAGTAAGTGTGGCTCGCTGGTCATTTTGAATGATGTGGGGAAATGGAAAGGTTAGGGTGATGGTGATGCTGAGGATGAGATGATTAATGCAACGAGCCCCAAATCGCTCTCGTTAACAAAATCCATAAATCCCAACCTAGAAACTCCAGGTCTCCAGGCATTGAAAGAGGGAGTCCGGGGGGAGAGGGCGTACCTTCCGATCATTTCCTTGAGGAAGAGTCTACAGTAACCAGCATGTCCTCCCCACGAGGCTGCGTCCTAGAGGCGTCCCAGCCCCTGCGGGGAGCTGACCACCTCAGCTCACCCACTGTCCTGTGGACTGGAAGCGCACTATGTATTTGACGAATTCGAAGGAAAAGAAGTGCATTGTTTTTTTAAACAGTGTGTTATTTTAAATACAGTTTGGTATACAAGGATAAGGTTTACAAGAAGCTCTCATATGGCAAAGTGTAAGAAGCAACGGACTAAATAAATGATAGGGAGGTTATTACAGATAAATCTATGAAAATAGATGTGTAATGAACACACCGAAATGCTCAGATGAAGCCAGAGGAAAGGAATGCGCACCTTTAAAAGGACCAACTAACATGGGCCGTTTGAGTAGGCCCTGTCCTAGCAATCACTGTTCGGAAAAAGCGGGCTGACACCGACAGGCGGGGCAGCATCAGAATAACACC
Source organism: Myotis lucifugus (assembly GCF_000147115.1). Lineage (NCBI taxonomy): Eukaryota > Metazoa > Chordata > Mammalia > Chiroptera > Vespertilionidae > Myotis > Myotis lucifugus. The sequence continues at coordinate 313,092 of NW_005871519.1, forward strand.
CTGTAGGCTGTTCTAGACTCAGAGTAACACCCAATAGACCGGCCGTGGGCAAACTACGGCCCGCGGGCCGGATCCGCCCGTTTGAAATGAATAAAACTAAAAAAAAAAAAGACCGTACCCTTTTATGTAATGATGTTTACTTTGAATTTATATTAGTTCACACAAACACTCCATCCATGCTTTTGTTCCGGCCCTCCGGTCCAGTTAAGAACCCATTGTGGCCCTCGAGTCAAAAAGTTTGCCCACCCCTGCAATAGACAGTTACAGAGAAGACTGTGACTCTAGTCTAGAAGAGGCGCTCCCAGGATGTGTCACCATCTTCTTCCTTCCTGGCAGCCTTAAAAATAAGGGACACCCTGGCTGGTGTGGCTCAGTGGGTTGGGAGTTCTCTTGTGCACCAAAGGACTGCTGGTTCGATTCCGGGTCAGGGCACATGCCCAGGTTCGGGGCTCGATTCTTGGTAGGGTGCGTGCAGGAGGCAGCGGATTGATGTATCTCTCTCACATGGATGTTTCTCTCTCCCTTTCCCTTCCTCTCTCTAAAAATCAATTTTAAAAATCTTTTAAAAACAAATAAACAAAGGACAGCACAGAGAGACTGAAATTTGCCTTAAAACTCTGCCCCATGTCCACTGCACATGAGAAATGAGCTGAGAATTCAGAAGGAAGGAGAGATGATGGCTTTAAGAATTTCCCGTGCGATTTCACCAGCAAAGGGGACCAGGCTGTGAGAGGTGGTCCCTGGGCACAGATGCCAAGGCCAGGGGCCCCGTGATTACCTCCCTTGAGGATAACCTTCTAGCTTGTTCTGCAACAACAAGAAGCCTAAAGAGAATGCACGTCCATAAGGACCTACTGGGCTGTTTAATGGCTCAGAAGTTCTTCGCATAATTCTGAACTCTGTGTCCCAGAAGCTAAAGATGAAACCGGCCTGGCCAGCGTGGCTCAGTGGTTGAACATCGACCTATGAACCAGGAGATCACAGTTCGATTCCCAGTCAGGGCACATGCCCGGGTTGCGGGCTCAATCCCCATTTGGGGGCCTGCAGGAGGCTGCCCATCAATGATTCTCTCTCATTATTGACGTTTCTCTCTCTCTCCCCCTCCTCCTTCCTCTCTGAAATCAATAAAAATATATTTTTAAAAAAATGAAAAATAAAGACAAAACTGCCAACGCAGTCCCTGGCTGTCTTCTCTGGCTTTCTCACACCCCCTCCTCACCAGGTGGTTGAGGCTGACAACCTGGTGGCTTCAGGTGAAAGGCAAAGTCATGCCAGGCTGACTTAGCGCACTATTGGCTGTTGATACGACACTGAAACTGCCCATGACAGATGAAAAACGACTTTCCGATCTCAGGGGAATAAATCAGGGCCGACGAGTGAGTCTACTTAATAGTTAACTGTAGCCAGTAAAATATTACACCTGTTATTATTCAGGGCAAACACCGCTCCTTCCATTTGTTTATTGAGGAGACAATTTATTTGAGGACATTTAATTGCAATAGTGAAGCCCGGCTTGGGGGTTAATCCCGGTTTATCGATGCAATTAAAAGCAGTGTGTGCGGCGTGCGCGTTTATTATCCCCGGCAGTGTTGACACAACCCTGCCGGGCGGTGTCTGCCCTGTCTGTGCTCCTGCACCCGTTTGCATAGTCTAATTGAGGCAAGGCTTCTAATTTGATTTTGCTTGGAACAATAGGGTTCAAATTGCCGCATAGATCCAGCACTGTTTGCTTTCTCGTCAATGACATGGCCTGGTAACGGCAAACAGCTCCTCCTCACACCTCTGGCAGCATTCCACAATGCCCTGGGCCCCAGTCCACCCCTCCTCCTCTCCCAACGGCCGGGCCAGACCGAGCGCCCCTCAGATCTCACTAGCTCCGGCCTAAGTCAGCTCCTGGGTGCCCGCCCCTCTCGCCGGCTGACAACCTCCCCACAGCTTGGAGGGACCTGCCTCGCAGGGAAATGCCCTAAGTGGGGAACAGGGAGCCCACAGCCCCCTCACCCCACTGGGTCCATCCTGAGACATGGCCAGAGGAGGCACTTTGAACGTCTTACTTACTTTTTTATTTTGTTTTGTTAATCCTCACCTGAGGATATTTTTTCCATTGATTTTTTTGGGGGGGTGAGGGGGTTTTTTGTTTGTTTGTTTGTTTTTGAGTCTGGAACAGGAGGGAGCGGGGGAGAGAGAGAGAGAAACATCAATGTGTCCATGGGAGAGAGACACATTGATTGGTTGCCTCCCACATGTGTCCCCCCCATGGGGACCAAGGATCTAACCTGCAACCCAGATCTGTGCCCTTGACCTGGAATTGAACCCCACACCCTTCAGCACATGGGGCAACATTCTAACCGCTGAGAACCACCGCCCAGGGCGCGACATCGCTTTTTTCCCCCTATTGGCTATGATTTTCTTCTGGTCATATGTCTGTTGTTTTTATTTAGACTTTTTAAATGTTCTCTTTAATTGTCACTATGGTTAACACAGGGTGTCCCAGAAATGTGTATACACTATAAGAGGTGATAGATCAATTGAAACCAAATAGGGTTCAGATTTACCCATTGGGATTAACAATGGCAGCCAAGGTGTGTGTCCAGTTTTTGGGACACCCTGTATTTGGCCACCTGTATCGGGAATCGTTTCTGGAAGGGCTTGGAGACGCTCTCTTCTCTTTTCTTTCTGACGGCCTCCTCCCCACCCAAGTGCATCTTCACCACCCCTTCAGGTGCCTCGGGCAGCCCTGGCACCCGGCCGTACCTCTGCAAGTGGTCGCTGGTTGACATCGCACCCTTTCTGTGTCCACACTCCCCCTGGCTCGGTGCCAGAAGGGTGCTTGAACTCCAGCTCTTGAGGGACAAAAGACTGGCTGATGGAGCAGCGATGTTTGGCGTTTCATCAGAAATATGAAACTTCATCTCACTCACAGGCCAAACCCTCCCGTATGGCTAGTGTCCGGGGAGCTCACAGGCTGAAGGTGGGCTTTGGTCTCGGAGGTATTGGTGCCCCGCCCCCGGCTGTTGCAGGAATAAGGTGACCAGGAGAATCTCAGGCCACGCCCCTCTGAATTCAAATGATGCCTCTGCCACTGCTGGGTGTGTGATTTGTGGGCAAATCAACCAAACTTCCCAAGCCTCCATTTCCTCCCTGTAAAATGGGCACAAGATCACAGCTGGCAGCTGGCCTGCACTAGGTCCCCCAACGGTTTAAATGACCCCTTTTCCGCTGATGGCAAAATAACATGTTCACAGATATGAAACTGAGACCCAAGGAAATGAATCAAGTGGCCCAGGTGATAGAGAAGGTGACAGAGCAGCTGGAACAGGACTCCTCCTCTGTCGTGTGACAGAAAAATAAGATTCCTGTTGGCTGTTTGTGGCGAGCCTGGGGAGCTTTTCCTGCGGGAGGATCCGGGAGAGACACCTGTGCTACCCCACGCAAGCACGTCCAGGCCCGGATGTAAGTCTGACTGCACGAAGCACGGCTCCGTCCTCGTTCATGCACGCACCACACGTGGCCTGGCGTGCCCTGCTGTGTGTGCACGTGCTGTTTGTTCCTGGAGTATTGAGCTGGTCAGCAAAGCAGCTGAGTAAGTACTTGCTGACCTGCATCCTGTTAAACAGCCTGTGTGGGACCAAAGGGCCAGAAAAGGGCCTGTGGGCGTCACTCCCGGCTGGGGAGGGGACGCTGAATTCGCCCCCCAGCCACAGGACGACATGTGCCCACGCGGTGTTTCACTCGTCTGGCAGGTGACCCACGGGGGAGCCTGTGGCTCCGGGGCCTTTGCCTCCTCTGGCCCAGGCCATCGCTGTGACCATGCTCACCCTGAGCAGCGGAGACGGAGACAGAAAGAAGGCCCATCCCTCTCCCCGGGTGGGGCATCCTGACCGCAGGCGCACAGGGAGCCTGGCTGGCGTTGCTCCTGGAGCGCTCGCTCTCTCATCGCTTACCCTGCCCCTCCGTCCTAGCTAATAACCAGAGAGAGGAGGTGAGCCAGCTTGGATTTGTCCTGCAGGCGGGGTCAGGGTGAACATGAGCCCACCTGCCCATGGGTCCCCTGGGGAAGCGCCTGTGGCTGGGGTTGGCTCAGAGGTTCTTAAAGTTGAAAAGTGTCACTCAGATTGCAGGGTTCCCCTGCCCTCCTGGGCACAGGTGGGAAGGAATGGGCTGCCTGAGTCCTGGACCCCAATTCTCATCTCCCCAGAGGGTTGCATGCAAGACCCGCCTTCCCAGCGGGCATTCTCTGCACAGGGCACATTTCCCCGGGCACCAGCTGGGAGCCTCAGGCAGGTCCCCACCTGCCAGGACCCTCGGCAAGACCTGGACTTCCTGTGCCCTGGCTCCCTGGGCATTTAAGGTCCTGACTTAAAAAGCTAAAACTTACCCCTCTTCCCCAAACCAGCCCCGCCCGTATCAGTGAGGGGGCCTGGAGACCAGGGCAGGGGGCAGGGTCGCTTAGCGGGACAGTGGAGGGGCTGGGACATCACAGCGCCCCCCCAACCCCCAGTCATCCCGCCTTCCCACAGCGAGGACGCAGGCTGCGCAGGAAATGTCCTAGGGCCGGGGGACAGAAACTGGGGTGACCTCCCCACTCCAGGGAGTCTGGGGAGGGAAGGGTCAGCGACTCCGCAAGCCAAGCATAGGTTTACCACTTCCATCGGCTGGGAGGGAGGGGCCGGGGTTCTGGCTTCTAGAAACAGCCCCTGGCCAGTGTGAGCGCAGGTGGGTCTCCCGACCGGAGGCCGGAGGGCGGGTGCGCCAGGGTACCACGCGGGAAAGGGCTGGACGCGAATCGCTTCAGGCTCTGACCGCCTTGCGGGTGCCAGGGCCCGAGCCACTGACCCTGGGGGCAGACGAGCGCCACTCGGAGCAGGGACTGCGGGACCTGGAAGGGGAGTGGCCGCCGCCTCCACCCCACCCCACCCACCCCACCCCCACCCCGGCCCCCGCACCCGCTTCCCTCTGGTGGAGGTGAGGGAGTGGGGGAGTGGGGTGGGGCAGGGGCGGTGCCAGCACAGAGCAGCAGCCCCATAAATCTTCCCGAGAGGAATGAATTAGTTAATTTGTCAATTAAATAAGGAAAGGGGGGCCGGTCAGGCTGCGAAGGCCCCCCGCGGCCCCAGAGCGCAGGCCACCTGGGGGGCGGGGCCCCCTCTCTAGACAGTGACTTGGAGGAGGGGGTGGGGGAGGGAGGGGCGGGGGAGGGGGGGGAGGCAGACGGTTCGGAAGCCCGCCCCGCGCCCCCTCGGCCCCTGGGCCCCGGAGCCGCCGAGGTGCGGAGTGGAGGCCCGTGTGCCGGCCTCCGCGGCGGCGCGGGGCTGGGGCTCCTCGGCGGGGCCCGTCCCCGGGAGCTTCTGCTGGGAACAGATTTTCAAAGAAAGAATTGCGAAAACAGGGGGGCCCTGCCACTGCCCACGGGGACCCCGGGGGCCCCGCCCATCCGGCCGAGGGCCGGCGGGCGAGGACCGATGCGCGCGAGGGCTTGAAACCCGCATATCTGTTCCGCCGGGGTAAGGCTGCCTGTGGCTGACCC
>NW_005871519.1:318986-327081 GCF_000147115.1 Myotis lucifugus
CTGGGCCGCTGGGACGGTCACTCCCGCCCAGGCCGGGGCTCCCATCCTCTGCCGGGAGGCCGGGTTCGCAGATATATTACAACAAAATCACTAATTGGAAAATGAAATTGTCAATAAAGCATCGCCCCCCCTCCCCACGTATACAATATCCTTAAATATTAAGATATTTTATTAGGCCCATTTCCTAACAATAATTTATTGCAATAAAACAGACACCACAGGTCCCCTTAAATTGTCTTTTCATAATGAATAAATTTAAGCAGGCTAATTAATATATAAACTAGCCCAATTTGTCAAGTTGATTTGTATTTTAGTTAATTGTGAAAGTAATTACCACACGGTCAAATTAACAGCTTTCTGGAAATGACCGAGCCTGACGTTTTATTTCCTTCCTGGGTGAAGAAAATTCATTTTTCCAAGCTCTTGATGTGATGAATAAAAGTCATAAATCTGGGTGATTGGTGCAGGCAGAGTCTAAATGGCTTCATATTTCATTTTAGGTTTAATAGAAATATTCATGCTCTGTTTTAATGAAATTAAATTGAGGGGGGATGGGGCCAGGAGGTGGCGGTGGCCGGGGCTTAAAGGGACAGAGCACATTTTCCTCCCCTGCCCTCGGTGGGCAGGCAGGACGCCCAGGTCACCTCCACGCTCCTGTGCTAGAGTCCGAGGCCCGAGGCCAAGGCCTGGCCAGGGAAGTGGAGGCAGCAACTCAGGACCCCAACCCAGGTGCATCCCAGGGCGGCCAGTGCCCGCCCCACACCTGCTGAGGCCACTGACAAGGCCAGGTCACCTGGGGGCTGGGCAACGCTGCCTGTTGTCATAACTCAGGCCTGAGCTGCGGTGGGGGGTGGGGTCAGTCCCCTTTGTTGCCTGGTGGGGACACACAGGAGGACATGCAGCCTCAGACAGATACTTTGTGGGGGCCCCCAGGCCCCTCACTCAAACCCTCTGCTCCCGCCCCCTGCAACTTCCCGCTCAACGCTGCTGCAGAGTCCACCTTGCCTTGAAGGTAATCAGAGTGAACAAGACCGCCAGGGCCCAGGACAATCACCCCAAATGAGACCGCCAGTGCCCAGACAGTTGCCCCAAAGCCTGGGTGGCAGAGCCCCCCACTTGGTCCTCAGGAAGGATGTCTTCAGACTCAGAAACTTTGCTGTATCTGTTCCAATCACAGTTGGGGGGTACATGCTGTCAGCCACTCTGGGCACCTGGTGGGGGGAGTAGGGGGTCCCTCAGCATGCCTGGGTCCCCCGACTGTCCTGGCCCCAAAGCCCCTTAATGGGGCTGACCTGTGACTTGTTGATTTCCCCTGAGCAAATAAGGCTTTGATGCAGTTCCAAGCAAGAGTAGTTAGCTGATGAATTGACAAAAACTAATCAGCTTTATTGGGAAACAGGTTAAGGGCACGGGCGTGTCAATAATTCTCAGCCTGACCCCCTCATCCATTAGCCGGAGCCAGCTGATTGGAGTAAGAAGACCCTCTCACATTTTGCTCTGAAATTGCTTTCATAAACTCGCCATTATTAGCAGCCGGTGCGAGCAGCTAATTTAGAGAAGACATCCCAGGCATGTCACATCTATCATCCGGGTTTATGTATCATTATCTCATTTACAGAATGTCGCAGTGTAATATGTGTTTTTGGCAATAGGCTTGGCCGGGTGCCTGGGCTGCGGCTCTTTTTAGCAGCACAGCGGGAGCCTCCTGCCCCCTTTGCCACCACCAGTCCTGGGGACCCTGGAGGGCGTGGGCCCCAGCTGAGGACTCTTTCCTGGTGCGCAGGGACAACTGGGTCCACGTGCACACAAACACACACGCACAGACTGTGACACCCTGGCGCCTGCTCCCTCTTGCGTGGCCCTGGATCGAAGCCCAATGTCAGGATTTGCTCCACCTGGGAGCCGGCAGGATGTGAGTTCAAGATTCTGCCCACGCCCTAGCCGGTTTGGCTCAGTGGATAGAGCCTCGGCCTGCGGACTCAAGGGCCCCGGGTTCGATTCCGGTCAAGGGCATGTACCTTGGTTGCGGGCACGTCCCCAGTGGGGAGTGTGCAGGAGGCAGCTGATCGATGTTTCTCTCTCATCGATGTTTCTGACTCTCTATCCCTCTCCCTTCCTCTCTGTAAAAAATCAATAAAATATATTTTTTTAAAAAATATTCTGCCTGGGACCCCCTCCCCGGAGCAGGGCAGCGGCAGGTGGTGGGGTGTGGTCCGCTTCCCCTGCTCCAGGGACCATGGTCTTACTGAGCACCATCCAGGCCGACCTGGGGGCCCAGGGACAACCGGGGGACAACCCACCACCAGAAGGTCCCGCTCCGCCCTCCCTGGCTCCCTGGGCGGGGAGCCTGACCTTCCCTGCCTGGGCCGCCACCGTCCTCCCTGTGGGCCTGGGTCTGCAGCCCAGACGCGAGGCCACCGGGAGTGGCCACCTGTTCCGCTTTAATTAGTTTAATGTAAAGGCCCCTCCCGGGGCTCCTGCAGTGACAGCCTCAAGGAGCCGCTGGCCTTTCAGTGGAATTTCCCAGATGGGCTGAGGGGAGGCCAGGGCGGTCACCAGGGGCCGGTTAACGAGTTCATTAGCCAAATTATCTTGCCCTCAGCACTGGGCCCAGGAGAGAGGGCGCAGGGGTTGGGAGGGGGTCTTCCCCACCCCACCCTATAACCTCCACCCTCTACCCCCACCCAGCAAGGGGTCCGTGTGCAGGCGAAGGGAGGAGACACACACGGACACACGCACACAGGCACGTGGGTGTCAGGAGGAGGGGACCCCGGACCCAGCGGTTTCAGCTGCCATTTCCACCTCCTGTCACCTGAGCTTCCTCAGTAGGAGCCCAGCAGGGTCAAGGCCGTGGGAAACAGTGGTTAGAATCACACAAGGAGGAGATGATGACAAATAAGGAGACTGTGGGACCTGAAGTCAGAGCCTGGGCCCGGCATGCTTTCCGCAGGTGCCGGCTGCTGGCTGACACTGTATGGGAAGGCCCATGGAAACACATGAATGCGGTGACCAACCGCTTGGGGCATCCTGGGGGGTCCCGCAGCTTCCCTCCCCTCCCCACTTACTATGTATGTGTTTGCTGCTTCAGGGTCTCAGATTCCTCTTGGGTGAAGTCCTCCCTGTTCAAATGGGGGGGGGGGGGGCAGCAGGGGACTCTAGACAGACCTGCCCCTTCTGCCCTTCAGACCCCACTCCCCACCAGCCCCAGGAGGAATGAGGACCCTGGCAAACCAGCCAACGCTTGCATATAGGGACCCTCCCAGGTCCACCCCCAGCCTGAGATCTGTCCCTGGGCCTGAGTGTGTATCTGTGGGAAGAGGCAAGGGCAGGCCTGGAAAAGGGGAACTTGACCTCTTTTGCCCATCTCAGGAGGGATCCAGTCCCAGTCCCCCTCTCCCGTCCCCTTCACTCGCCCCCTCTCCCTCCCCCCCCCCCACTCTCTCCCCCCTTCCCTTCCGCAGCCACTGCTTCTGCCACCTCAGCAATTGCTAAATAGACCAATTAGCAACGACTTCCTGCCATTACCCGCCGCGGAGTTGCACATTAGCGCGACCATTCGGCCATAATTTCGCGTCAGACGGCACTAAAAAGTTCAGGCACTGAGGCGCGAAGTCGGCTGAACCTCGGCTGCTGTTGTGTTTCTTCCCAGCCTGCAGCCGGGGCCACGCTCGGCGACCGCCCTCCTCCCGCTGGGGGTGCGGGTGGGGGACAGAGAAGCGCCCTGCACAGGCTCACAAACGCCACCCTCAGCCAGCATTTTCGCTGGTGGCCCGCCTGCTGGGGCCCTCGGAGAGTGAGTCCTGGGTGAGCAGACGGTGTGCTGTCCTTGGTCTTAAAATAAGACGCGCCCCTCGACAGCCCTGACAACCTCGGAATTGTAGGTCAGAGTGGGCGCTGGGGAGAGGGCCGTGCAGCTGCGGCGGCTGAGCGCCCCGACCTGGGTGGGTGTTGGACACCTTGCCCTGACAGCAGTGAGAACCTGCAGTGGCAGTAAATTAAATTAAAATCCTGCAGCAACAAGTCTTCTCCCGGGAGTTTCCAGAATTCTTGGGGGGACTTGGGAGCCGTGGCTGGGACCGCTTTGGGGCTCCTGGGTCAGAAGGAAACCTGCAGACGGTGGATGCTGCCTCCATCCCAGGGGCCCAGCGCTGGGGCGCCCGCGCCTGGCCTGCCCCTGCCTGCGTGTCCAGGGAAGCAGGGCGCCTGCCCAGGGTCTGAGCAGAAAGCAGATGTTTTGTATCTGGAGGAATTTTCCAAAAATAGAAGGCCCGTAGATGGCTGGGTTTTTGCATCTAAATCCCGCAGCATCCACCAGCCCCAGCAGCGAGCCCCCGTTGGGCTGGCTGTCTGCATCTAGGCCCGGGTCGGGCAGAGGACAGGCCCGAGACACCGGGACCGCGGTGACCCGAACCCAGGCGCCAAGAGCGAGGCCGACTAGAGGGGGAAGAGGGAGGGGAAGCGGCGGGTTGGAGCGCGGGTCTGCGGGCCCCAACCTTTCCAAACCTTTTAGAAGCCCAGCGCCGCGGGTCAGGGAGGAGGTCAGCAGATCAAAGCGCATCGCTAACCAGGTGGTACCTCTGGCCCTCCGGGCGGTTGGGGGCGGGGACACCTGCGCGGACCTGCCCCGCCCCGCGAGCGCCTTCCGGTGACCCCGCCCCATCGCCCAGCGCGCTTCGCAGGCCTCCGGCGCGGAGCGGCCTCCGCGGTGCAGCCGTGACGCGGTTCCCCGCGCTCGCCTCCGCCCGGACGGAGCTAATCCGGACCCGCAGGCCCGCCGCGCCCTCAGCCAGCATTTTCGCTGGTCGCCCGGCTGCCTGGGGTCCAGTCCCACCGCCGCCCTGACCCCAGGCCGGTCACGGAGCGGCCCCGCGCCTCCGTTCCCCGACGCAAACCCGAGAGGGTAAACTGCAGTTCCGTGATCACACCTCCCCACGCCCAGACAGGGCTGCGGCAGGTGCGGGGGCCCTGGGTTCGGGTGGGGAAACCCCCGCTGGGTAAGGTGAGTTCTGCCAAGGAGCCTCTCCCAGCCCCGGGCCTGGGGGGCCTGCCTGTTAGCGCCGGGCGCCCCCCACGCCACGCGGAAGGAAGCTGGTACCGGGTAACGATGGTGCCGCCCCCCATCCTCTGCGTGAACGTGCGCGTCTTATGCCCAACTTCACACAGATGTGTATTTATCTGGACGAAATTTCCAAAAACAGAAGGCTCGTAGGTTGCTGGGTTTTTACACATTTAAATTCTGCAGCATCCCCCTGACCTTTTAAAGATATAAATATAAATATAATCTTTCCAGACGGGAATAGGCGTGGATTACAACAGCTTTTTCTTTTGCGATTGTTTGCATAAACCTTCCCCTTTCTGAGCAGCGGGAGAAAGGGCGCTGCCGGAGACGCTCGGAACCTCAAAGGAAGACCGTGGGGAGAGGGGGAGGCCAGGCCGGGAGCAGGCGGGCGGGGGACTCACAGGGGAGGGCCCAGGGCCGGGATGGGAGCCGCCCGCCCAGAGGCTGCCCTGAGAGGAGACGTCGGCTCTCCCGCTGCAGCCCTGCTCCGAGGCCCGAGCCTTCCTCAGGCAGCGGGCTGCGCAGTGCAGGTGCTGGACACCAGAACAAACCCCCGCTCCCCAGAGCTGCCTCTCCCACAGCTGCACACAGAGCCTCCCACAGGAGGAGATGTGGTCACCTTAAAGCCCTGTAGCACCGGAGTCCACTGGTCCTAACACCACCAACTTCTCTAGACAAAGAAATGCACATTCACCTAAAGTTTAGGTCCTAAACGAAGGAGCGGCCTGCGGGTAGCCTGCAGCTGGAGGGCGGTCAGGCCCCGGGGAGCAGGCTGGGCACCATCACTGTGGCCTGGGTTGAACCAGATGAGCCTGAGCTGTGGCCTCCTGACGCGCTCTCAGCTGGACCCAGGGGTGGGGGGGAGGGTAACGGGGGAGAGGGGATTTGGGGGGCTGAGAGGGAGGTTACTAGGAACAAGAAGGGTGACGGTATTCCTCTGGGAGTCACTGAAACACTGGCTTTGTTGAGGAAAGGGGTGTTTGGGGAGTGTAGACTGCACACCCATTCCCAACTGAATCGGCCCAAGAGCGGGTGTTTGGGTAGGAGAGAGGGCGGCGAGCTCCAGGATCAATGGGGAGTGGTGACTTAGTTGGCAGTCACCCCACCCAGCCTCGGAATCTGTGCCCTTGGGATCGATGACCGTCTCAGCAGGTGGAGGAGGGGGGAGGAGAAAGGCCCTGCCTTGGAGCTAAGGCCTGTCTGAGGGCCCCCACTGCCCTCCTGGGGGGCAGGGAGACACTCTCCCTGGAGAGTGAAGGGTGTCCTGCCCAGAAAGGGGAGCTTGGAACCCCAAAGGCAACAGGTAGGAGGAAAGGGGGGCAGGGATGGGGACACTGGAGGGCAGAGGCAGAAATGTGTGGCCCCTCTGTCAGGCCTGGGCCCAATCCCAACGCTGAGGCTGTTACCTGTGGGGGACGGTTACCTTGGGGGACAATCTCAGCCTCTTGAAGCTGAACTCTGTGAAACGGAGGTGGCAAACCCTTCTAGTGTCCTAGTGAAGATGAAAGAAGATCACTGTAGACCGCTCACGGCCTGTAGCAGGTGTTCCAGAAATGTGAGTGCTCCCCTCGCTCCACGAGAGGCTGGGCTGCATTCCTATTTGCTCAGAAAGATCTCATCTACGACAAACACCCTGTCGATGCTGTCACCCATCTGCAAGTGGACACTGGTTTGTGCAAAGCGCTGTGGCACTTGCTCGGGTTGCTGCCAGCCACTGCCCGCCTCCTAAGGCCCACCGGGCTCTGCTGGTCCCAGGACGCCCCTGTGAGAGGAAAGAAACTGGGCTCTTGACAATGGAATCCCTGCCGTCAGCTCTCCCCGAGGTAAACGCCTTCCAGAAAAACAACAGGGCCCCACACAGTATTTACCTTTTTAAAAACCCTCCTGTAGCAACCTGACCTGCTCATTGACAAGTTTCCTGCCCCAATTGTCCTGCGCCCCGCCCCTCCTGCCCTTTACTCACCTTCCACCGCCTGGGAAGCCCGACTTCAAGAACCTGAAACTCCTCCCCATTCCCACACCTGTCTGGGGAGATAACTGGGTCTCACCGAGCTATTGACAAAGTCTGGTGTTGGGGGCCACCTGCCTGTTGATTCTTTCCGCTTAAAAAAGCCCCTTGAAAGTGCTTTTACTGTAAATATTTGAGGCGTATGGGGGGGGGGGGGTCTGAACTCTCACTCCATCACCGCCGGCCTCGGCTGGTTTTCCAGGGCGCTGCGGGCAGGAGGCGAACGAACACGGGCAGCATTTTCCTGCCAGGGTCCCAGCGACCAGCCTCAGGACCAGCTCTGCCCCTGCACGCCCACCAAGGACCGCCCCAGGCAGGTGGACAGGTCTCCGCGCCCGCGGTCCTGGGCTCTGCAGCGGCGGGAAGGCACACTCACGCACACACGCACAACACCTGGAACGCGCGGCACTTTCCAGAGGAGGTAAGGAGGTGACACCTGCAGAGGGTTGCGACAGGGGCACAGACCGCTCCTGTGCGCCGCGGAGACCCAGGAGCAAGGCTTGAGGACCCCAAGGTCCTCTTTGCTCTGCAGTCACTGAGCAGAGCGGCTAGTTCTGGGAGCAGCGTGGGCTCCCCCACGGAGAAGTGGACAAACTCAAGTGCTGACGAGGAGGCAGGGGAGGAGGTGCTCTGCAGGCTCTGGGTGACCCGAGCGCAGAGGGGAACAGCGCGACTCAGGGGCTGGGGCTGGGCAGTCGCGGGGGCCCCGCGGGGACCCAGGAGCACCAGCGCCCGCCATCCTGCTCAGCACCCGCAGGAAGGAGAGCAGGAACCCTAGATTGCGCCGCAGAGCTTCCCACCCCTGGTCGCTGCTCCCTCCCTGCCACCGCTGCCGGGCACCCCGGGCTGTTTAGGACCTTGCAGCGCAGGGGCGGGGCGGCAGGCGGCTGCGACGGTGACAGGTGCGCCCAGCGGCCAATGGCCAGGCCCGCGCCCCTCCCCGGGCCCCCGCTGCGCGCGCCAATCCGCAGCCGCGCTGCGCTTCAAGTGCGCGCAGGGGCGCGGGTCCCCGCCACGGCGCCAGCGGC
>NW_005871519.1:327750-361556 GCF_000147115.1 Myotis lucifugus
GGGAAGCCTGGCGCTGGGGCTGCACCCGGGGGGCGCGCAGGGCGGCGCGGGGCTCCCGGCGCAGGCGGCTCTCTACGGCCACCCGGTCTACGGCTACTCGGCGGCGGCGGCGGCGGCGGCCCTGGCAGGCCAGCACCCGGCGCTCTCCTACTCGTACCCACAGGTGCAAGGCGCGCACCCCGCGCACCCCGTCGCCCCCCATCAAGCTGGGCGCAGGCACCTTCCAGCTGGACCAGTGGTTGCGCGCGTCCACCGCGGGCATGATCCTGCCCCAAGATGCCGGACTTCAACTGTGAGTACCGAGCAGCCCTCGGGGTAGGAGATTCCTGGCAGATAGTTCTCTTGCGCATCCATCCGCCTCCACGGGACACCTCCCTCCCTTCGCTTTCTGCTCCGATGGAGCTGTGGAAGCGCGGTGAAGCCGCCCTGCTCCGCCTGGGGCCGGCGAGGACTCGGGCCGGCTGCGCGGTTGGGATGGGCGCGAATCAGTAAAATGGCCACGCGCGGGCCTTGCCTTCTTTCTCTCAACGGTTCGGTGCAGCTGGAGGTGTGAGACTAAAATCTAATGATTAACTGGCAGGCTAGGGGAGAAGGAAGTGGCGGGGGAAGGAAGGAGCGCCCCAGAGCGCCCTGAGTCAGGCGGCCTGAGGGTCAGGAACCAGGCGCTCATATCCAGGGAAACTGACTTAAATTTGTCCCACATTCTGGGTTCTGGAGAGACCCCCACTCCCCTGGCCCCTCCCAGGAGAGGGAGAGATCGGGAGCAGCAGGAGAGAAATGGGCTCCCCGGGCCCAAAGGCCAGAGCCCAGGCCACCCCGGCCCTTCCCTGGCTCTGCTGCCTCTGGAAGGGCGCTCGTCCAGGGTGCAAAGCCCAGAGGTGATGGCCTGACTTGAACGGAGTGGTGGTCAGTGGGCCCCGGTAGCAGGGGGATGCACCCTTTGTCAGGAACCCCATCACAGGGACTCTAAGCAGCTGCACCCACTTTGAAGTGGGGATGCCCTACACAGAAGCGAACCCTTCCTCTAGGAGAGAGGTGGGCGGTGGACTGCGGGCCGCGGGCTCACCATCTCCCAGGCGGGACCTTCCCCAAGGCCTGGGCCAGCTCTGGCTTTGCTGGCGAGAGGCACTGGCTGCAGGGGAGAGTCGGTCTCCATCCTGGGACCCCGCCCCATAGGCTCAGAGGAAGACGCATAGGCTTTATGCTTCCCAGCACCCAACACCCAAACAAAGAGACCCCATTGTTTCTGTCTGAGTGGATTTGTTTAGACTGAGGAGATGCAGGCATGGTAGAGGGAAAAGCCAAAAAGAAAACAGAAATAAACACTTGGCAAAATTCAGATTCCTCTGTTAGAAGCCATGGCTGTGACTAAACAGAGAAAAGCTAGGGCCCCAAGGGCCACAGAAGTCACAGCCCAGTGAGAAAAATCCCAGCAGGGCACTGCTTGCCTGGGCTGGCCTTGCCTCAGCTCAGCTCCCAGAGGCCTAATGACCACCCACCCGGTCCCGTTGGAGTCACTCCCACCTGAGCCCCCACAAAGAAGAGGGTAGGCTGGCCCTCACCTCTCACTGGGGGGCTTCCACGCTATAGACGACGCTGATCCAGGGTCAGTCAAACCCAGGGCCTGGCCTTCCCCCCAGCACACCTCTTCTCATTATGATCTGCATCCCCCCCGGGGCCTGAGACTGTCCCCCACTGTGTGTGTGTGGGGGGAGGGAATGGGGGGGGGCTGGCTTCTGCAGCCACCCAGGTGCTTTGGGGGCCTCGGTGGAACCCAGTGTCATGCAGGAAACCGATGAAAGCTCCATTTCTTTGCCAACACACTTTGTCCATCTCTGGTTCCAAATTTTGACCCAGAGGCAGCCGACTTAGAATCCAGGCAGTGTGAATCCAGAAAGAAGGTGAACACTGAGCCCCGAAGGGCCAGGGCCGCAGCAAACTGGCCAGGGTGCCTAGCGTCCCAGTCCCCCCTGGTCGCCAGAAGGAAAACCTGTTTGGTTCCTTTAATTGGTCATCTCTGCTGTCGGATGGCATTTTCCAAATGGTCCTTTGGGAGCCAGTGTTTTAATTAAAGTTCTAATGTTGTGTCAAGTTGGGAATCCGGGGCCTTGTTTAACTAAAGCGGGGGGCGTGGGCCTCCCATAAAGCAAATTGCCGTCCCCGGGGAGCTGCTCCTCCGGCCCGGCCGGCCTCCTTTCTTCTCTTTCTTTCTTTTATTGTCTAACACTCGTCAGGCTCCTGGGAAATCAAGGGAAGTCTTGTTTTGAGGTCATAAAATTCTCTGTGATGTAACCGTGTGAAATTATGTAAATAAAGAGAGAGACCTCCTTGAATGCATAGGAAGCAAAGTCCCTTCTGCCCAGGCCTTTCATTTGCATAAAAAGAATGTCCTGGAAGGCTACCAGTTCCCCGGTCCCAGGCCCGGCCCCTCTGTGCTGGGCGGTTGGTGGAAAAAACATTTTAAATGGGGGGAGGTCTCTGATGAAAACTGTCTAGGCCCAGGATTCAGTTCCTGCCTCCCGCCCGCCCTTCCTCCTCCTCCCTTCGTACCTGAGGCGCCTGCACAGTGTGGAAGGAAGCGGGCGGTGGGAACCTGCGCCGGAGTGGGCAGGCCTGAGGCCGCGGTGGGTGCTCTCCTGCCTCTGCCAGCGCCCCCGGGTGGGGAGGGCGCCCCGGGACGGGCTCTCAGGGTCTGTCTGGGATAGAGCTGTGGTCCACCCCATCCCCCACACACACACCGTCTGGTTCCGCCCGGGCCTCGAGGCTGGGGAGGGTCGCTGGCACTGAGGTCCCACCTCAGGAGGACCCGCGGGTGGGCGGAGGCCCGAGCCAGGCTGCGCCTCACGCCGCTCCGCCCGCAGCCCAGGCGCAGTCGAACCTGCTGGGGAAGTGCCGCCGGCCGCGCACCGCCTTCACCAGCCAGCAGCTGCTGGAGCTGGAGCACCAGTTCAAGCTCAACAAGTACCTGTCGCGGCCCAAGCGCTTCGAGGTGGCCACCTCGCTGATGCTCACGGAGACTCAGTGAGCGCCCGCCGCTCCCTCACCGGCCTGGGGGGCGCTGAATGCGGATTACTGTCGGGGCCGGGGTTCCTCACCCGGGCTCAGAGGTCTGATTCAGGAGATGGGGGGGGGGGGGGGGGAGGAACCTGAATTTTAAAGACCCTCTGCCCCCGTTCCGAAAGCGGGTGGCCCCAGGTCACATTCGAGAAATTTTGTTCCAGAAAGAGAGGCGGGAACACCGTGAGCTTCACAGACGCCCCCGAGCTGCCCTGACCCCCCGCCCCCGCCGCAGCCCCAGGGAGCCCCGGGGGGGGGGTGGAGGAGAAGGCGCGGTCGGGCTCCAGCTCAGCTCCCCTGAGCCCCCGCCCCCAGCCCTGCCCAGCTCCTCCCGGGCCCGAGCCCCACTCCGGCCCGCTGGCAGGTGCCAGAGCCGGGCCTGGGAGGGACGGGAGCGGAGGGCGGTGAGCGTGTCTGACCCCCTTGTGTCCTCAGGTGAAGATCTGGTTCCAGAACCGGCGGATGAAGTGGAAACGCAGCAAAAAGGCCAAAGAGCAGGCCGCGCAGGAGGCTGAGAAGCAGAGGGGCGGCGGGGGCGCGGGCAGGGGCGGCGCCGCCGAGGACAAGGGCGACGACGAGCTGCTGGGGCCGCCCGCGCCCGGGGACAAGGGCGGCCGGCGCCCGCGGGACCTGAGGGACAGTGACCCCGAGGAGGACGGGGAGGACGAGGACCCCTTCCCCTACAGCAATGGCGGCGCGCACGCCGCCTCCTCCGACTGCTCCTCCGGGGCCGATTCCCCGTCTCCGAGGCCGGGGCACCAGCCGCCCCTGCAGTAGGACCCGGGCTGTCGCCAGGGATGCGGGTCCCGGGACGCCTGGGCCCCGCGCCCGCCGCAGCCACCGCCGGCCCCAGGTCCCGCACCGGTCGGAGCTGCAGGTCTGGGCCGCAGCACCCGTCTGCTCCGCAAGGGACCAAGAGAGGCGGCCCAGCGCGTGCAGACTTGAACTCTGGTTCTTATCCATGGAATTTTTTTTTTTGGGGGGGGGCGGTATTGTAAGGAGAACCGACGCCACCCGGGGCGGCGCCCAGCTGCCCTTCCCGAGTGGGGAAGGCGGGACCCTAGTTCCACCCCTGGAAACTGGAAACCTCCCTGGAAACGCCACTCGCTGAGTCTTGAGAAAAGAAGAGAATGTGCTTATGTATCTTAGGGGGCACCTCTGTCATGAGCGTTCCAGCTGCTGGAGATCTAGCACTGTGCGGTCTTTATTTTTGTACACTGTATTTATATATAAAAAGAAACGACTATGCATGCTAAATTATTATTCAGCTTCTCCCATCGTCCGCGGTGGGATGTAAAATAAATTGGTTTTTTACTGGAGGAGCGGGACAATCTCTTGGGGGGAGCGTGGAAGAGCGTTACAGCTCTTGTCTAAACGATGGGGGTCTCCCCGCCCCCACCGACTCGCAGCAGGAGGTGAGAATCCGAATCCCAGAATTGCAGCTGGGTGTGAGCGCCCGCGAGAGGGGCGCTGGGTTCCGCTGCTGTGGAGTCGCGGGTGCGAAGTGTTGGTATAAAAGAAAGTCCCCGAGGCCAGGTTTGCGCTCGCGTCCGGATGCCTGGCTCTCACCCGTCCCTATGCCCCACCCGGGAGGGTGACCCTGGGCCCTGGCTTGTTGTCCCGTTTCCTTCCGGGGCTTCTTGCTTCACTGGGGTCCAGAAGTGAACCCCTGCGTGTTTCGGAAAAGACGCTCCAGCCGCCTACACGGGACGAGCACTTGAGGTCCGGGCGGCCGGGCGCCACCTGCGCACGTTCCCGGGTCCCCTTGGCCTCCCAGAGCGCGGCGCAGTCCCTCCCCAGCTCCCAGCCTCGGAGCCCGGCCTGGAGCGGCTTCCTGGGATCTGCGAGGACAGCACAGTCCGAAGGACAGCCCAAGGCTGCACTGGCTCCGGGTTAACCCACCTCAGCAGCACGCGCCATCCATCACCCGCGCCAGGTGCTGCACACATGCCGGCCTCGCGCCCCCGGCTCCTGCCCCGCCGCCTCCGGCCTCCGCCGCTTCCTGCCCCCTCCGCCGCGCCGGGGCCTGGAGGAAATCGCGACGGGGACACTGCTCTCTCCCTCCTCCTGTTTCCACTCTCGGGGCCCGGGGCGCGGGGTGAGCGCCCCTCCCCCGCCTCCCAGCTGATGGATGAGTTCGCAGGGGCCGGGCGGCTCATTCCCGCGATTACGCGCAGGCCAGCGGGGCCACGCCTCCACCTCCAGGCCGGGCGAGATTAATATCCTCTCTGGCAGCTCATTATCACCCCGGCTCCTTCCATAAAATCCAACCCCGCCGAGCCGGGGGCGCGACCGCGGGAGCAGCTGTCGGGCGCGGGCCTGGCCGCCTCGGGGTCCAAAGGTGCTTTGGGGGACAGGGCTGGGTTTGCAACTGGTGGGAAAGCCCCGCGGAAGGGGGGAGGGGAGAGGAGGAGGGCGGGCCTTCGGGTTAAAAGCGATCTGCAACCTGTGTGTGTCTCGTTTTAATTTCTAACGCAGCGGCGAGTTCAGCCTGAAGCGATCGCCCCCCGGCCGGCTGCACAGCCGTGTATTCCCGCGCGCAGGCCCGCCCTCGCCCCCACCCGACCCGGCGCTGGGCGGCCAGGGCTCCGCCGCGCGGCGCGGGTGGGGGGCACTGGTCCCGGAGTCGGGCCTCAGGCCCCAGCAAGGTGCTGTCTCTTCACCCAGCGGGCAGACCCGCTCCCTCTGCGGCAGGGGAAGGGGGCGCCGAGGGACATCCTTATGATGCCCCCCAACCGAACCAGCCCGGCTTGGCGCGGGGACTTGGCGGCGGGAAGGCCTGGCCGCCGCGCCCTGGCTCCAGCCAGCTGCTTAATCGCGGCGGATTTATCTCGCTAATAAATTTAATGATCAATTCGTTCTTGTCACAGTTGCTCTTCCCCAAATCAATTATAGCAAATTTAAATATAATCACTGGCTGGTCCTCACCCACTCCGGGCACAGCGAACAATTCATTCCATGGAATGAGCGCAGCCAGCCCCGCGGATGGACCCCAGGACCCCCGCCACGTCTGCATCTACGCAGCCCCAGGCGCCGGAGGGAGACAGAGGAAACGTGGTGTTCAGACAAGCCCAGACTTCCCGGGGTGGTGGCAGCCAGGGGCCTTTGGAGTGCAGCCCCTCGAGGGTCCCACCTGAAGCCTGAGACGCCGGACCTCTCTGAACCTGGCCAAGCCCCTCGGGCGAGCGCTCTTCTCTGTAAAGGGTGTCCTGAGCACCCTTTCCAGGGCAGGGTGTCCTGCCTGTGACCGTGTCCCCAGCAACAGCGAAAGGATAGAAAGGATAGAAAAAAGAAAGTTGGAGACAAAGAAACCAATCTACACGCACCCCTCCCCACACACACACAGCCCACGGGTCTCCTGTCTGATGGGCTCATGTCCATAAAAAATGCACCTCAGCAACAGCGACAAAATCCAGTTTTAAAACAGGCAAAGGATTGGACTAGACAATTTTCTAAAGAAGACACTCAAGCGACCCAGCCGCGTGAAGGCTGCAACGGCACCGTTCACTAGGGAAACGCGACAGCCCACCTGGCCCGGCTAGGATGGCTGTCACCAAGCCGGAAACGGAAAACACGCTTCGTGAGGACTCAGAACAATGGGGACCCTGTGCACTGTTGGTGGGATGGAAAACAGCAAGGAGGGTCCTTAAACAGGTCAAACACAAACCACAAGTACCTAGGAGCCAGCAACACCAGTGCTGGGTGTGCCCCAAACAACTGAGTGCAGGTTCTGGGAGAGCTCCGGCCCACCTATGCCACCGCGGCATCACTCACAGAGTGAAGGAGTGGTGGCAACCCAAGGGCCTGTCAACAGGTGAATGGACCAAGAAAACGGGCACAGACATAACATGGAATGTTATTCAGCCTTAAATGAGAAGGCCGGCCGGCGGATAGCCTCCAGGACCTTCTGCGAGCAAAACAAGCCCGGCACAAAAACACTGCATGATGCTACGTACACGTGGAACCTGAAATCGTTCATCTCCTAGAGGCAGAAGGTAGAGGGGTGTCAGGGGCTGGGGGGCTGGCTGAGTACAGGTTTTGTTTGCAGAAGAGACAATTGCAGAGATGTTGCCCAGTTAAATGTATGGCGTTAGCATGATTGTACCAGACACTGAAGATGGTTAAGGCGGTTGAAAGGAAGGCAGGCCTTCCTCCTCCCCACCCCCTTCCTCCTACTCTCTCCTCCCTCCTCCTTCCCCATCTCTCCTTCCTTCACTCCCTCCTTCCTAAAGGAAGGGCAGACTAGGTGGGAGAATCCAGATCACTGAGAGGGCACAGGAAGGGGAACCCCGCGCCGCCCAATCGCAGGACCTGAGCCGCTGCCCACGCAGGATTGGAGTGGAGTGGCCCCAGGCCCAGGGCGGAGGGGGCGCCGCTGGGAGGGGCCCTGGGGGGAGCAGGCCCCACCAGGAAGGAAGCCCTCCTCGCAGCAAAGGGCTGAGGGGAGGGGTCCCCACCCCAAATCAAAGTCCTGCGTGCACGGTGTCTCCCGCAATAAAACTAACCCCTTCGGAGGCGTGACTTTCACCAGGAATGCTGCGCGGGCCAGACCACAAGGGCAAACATGTTTTTCAGATTTGGTTTTATGGTCGGATTAAAGTTTATCTCCCATAACAGGGCACCTAATAAACCCAGAACGCCGGGTCGGCTCCAGCTGGTGGCCTCGTTTAGCACTTTCACTTCGTAAATCACTTTACAACAGCCAGGTGTGTCCCACACGGGGGGCTGAAGAGCCAGAGCCCCCAACCACTCCACCCCGCGCAGGCCCGCCACCAACCGGATGGGGGCGCGGGGGAGAGAAATATCGAGCCCAGCCCCTCCTGTCCCCGTACCCGAGAGGCCGGGCCACCCTCAGCCCGGCCCGCGGCGGACCTGCATTCCGCGGCCTGCGCACCTGGCCGCCCCGCCCCCACGTGCACACAAACGAGGTGTCCGACTCCGAGAGACTCGCTGGCCATTGTCTGTGGCCTGGGCAGGACAAAGGTGCCGCCGCGAGGGGCGCGGGCGCGGTTTACCCAGCTGGGGAGGAACAAAGGCCACCGCCTTCTCCTGGCGCGGGCGGGGCGGGGTCAGGCTGGGGGCACTGCGCGGCCCCTCCCGCGCCCCCTGATGCGGCGACCTGTCCGCTCCTGCGAGCCACCGTCCGAGCCACCACCGTCCAGGAGGGTCTCAGCCCGCGCGCAGAGGGCGCCTGCGGCTATGGGTTATGGTCAGAGCTCCCGGGCGCTGGCCCTCTGAGGCTGCTGCTTGTGGGGTTGTGGTCGTTGCTAATCGTCACCCGAGCATATTTTCCCATTGGTGTTTAGAGAGTGGAAGGGAGGGTGAGACACAGAGAGACATGCTCTGTTGCCCCTGCTCCCAGGTGGAGCTTGCAACCAAGGAACCTGCGCTTGACTGGAATGGAACCCGGGACCCTGCAGTCCGCAGGCCGAAGCCCTACCCAATGAGCAGCTGGCTGGGCCGTGTTTGGCGTTCTTTAATATGGCAGTTCACCTCAGGAATGATATTCCGTCTTCAAGCATAACCGCCGTCTCTGTGCTGGGACAGGCTGGCGGCAGGTGAGGGCTCCCCTGCCTCCTGCAACTGTGGGCCGGAGGCCCAGCCAGGCCACAGAGGCCAGCGCTGTGCCAGGAGCCTGCAGGCTATTTTTTAATGGATAAATCCCTAACGGACATGCAAATGGGGTGTTTTCCTGGGTCTGCAACACCTTCCTACTTTTCACCACCTGGCGGATTTACACCCATGATGAGTGTTCCACAGGGGTGCCCGCCAGGGGCCAATATGCCCGGGGACTAGGGACCCATGCGACCCTGCAGCCTTTTCACCCCCAACAAGACCACAGCAGCCACCTGGGAAGTGCCCCAGCCCTGGCGGCTGTAGCCAGTCTGCTAGGGGCCTGCCACTGCTCTCAGCACAGCACACATCTGTGAATAAAACAGACAGAAGTCTCCACCGTCTGGGCTCCATGCGGGAAGAGAAAGAGGTGAATAACGAACAGTAAACCCCGTCATAGTGTGAAGGGTGCACCAGCACGTGAGGTTATGTGTGGGACTGTACCTCACTGGGAAAAAGACTAAGGGGAGCCCTGGCCAGTGGCTCAGTTGGTTGAGCGTCCTTCCGGGCACTAAAGGGACTCCCGGGGTATATGGGAGGCGGCCGATGGGTGTTTCTCCCTCATATTGATGTTTCTCTCTCCCTCTCCCGTCTTCTCTCTCTAAAATCAACAAAAACCTATTAAAAAAAGATATTAAAAAATGGCTAAAATTGTAAAAAAAAACACACAAAAAACTAAGGGGGTTGGGGTTCTGAGGCATTTAGACGGTTGCAACCACATAGCTGCCATCCTGTCCCCACCAGGCAGGACTCTGGCTGTGCTGGTGACAGGAACATGAGAAACTGGTTGAGAGGAATTGGGGATTTTTTTTCAAACATTAAAAAAAAAATCTCACCCGAGGGTATGTTTTATTGATTTTAGAAAGAGGAAGTGAAAAGAGAGAAACATTCATTGGTTGCCTCCCCGTACATGCCCCAAGTGGGGGTCAAACTCACAACCTAGGTATGCGCCCTGACCAGGAATCAGACCGGAAACCTTTTGGTGCATGGGACAATGCTCCAACCAACTGACCCACCTGGCCAGGGCAGGAATTGGGGAACTTTAAGAGTTGTGAGGTATTTATCCTGAGTGCAAAATGATGGAACATTCACTCACTGATTCAAATGTCCCTAACCACTATGGTGGGATAAATATTCCAGAAGAGAGAAGAGACAGGCATGTTTGGATGGTGGAAGTGGCAATTTTGAGACAGAACTAGATTACATGTATGATTTATTTCCCCTTTTTATGAGATATAATTCACATATAACATTGTATTAGTATTAAGGTGTATGATTCCTTAATTTTAATAATTAACATACATACCTAAGACATTATGGGAAATAAAAGAGAAAAAATTCTCACATAAAAAGGTGCGCTGCAAACTTTAGAGACTGGGGGAGACCGCTGGGAGAGGGGGCTTGGGCCCACCAGGCACAGGACACGCGCTCACTTCTTCACTTCCCTGACCTTTCAGTGACATCAGATGTCCTTGGCCTCCGCTGGGCATCTTCACTGTCCCCTGCACGCAGTGTGTCTATGTCCACACATTGATCATTCTCCCCTTCCCTGGTCCTATCCATCCTTCCGGACAGGAGGCAAGCCTGTCACCCCGGGGAAGTTCCTGTGCCCAGAGCAGAGGGCGGTGGAGGGTGGGACCCTGAGCCTGGCCACCTGGGACTGTGCCCGCCTCACCTGGTGTGTGTCCGGGACAAGCTTCTTGACCTGTCTGTGCCTGAGCGTCCCCATCTGTGAGTTCCTGGCTCACAGGGCTTTGTGAGGGTTAGACACAGGACACTTGTGACGTGCCAGGTGCCATGTACAGGCTCCTGGGATAATCCAACAGGTGAATACCTGCCCCTCCATATGCACCTCTGCAGCCCATGGCACGCAGACCCGTGGCACTCAGGACACCCACTCGCTCCGGGGGGTCCTTGCAGGCGGGGCTCAGGCTGGCCTGGGAAGATGTGGTGGGTGGGGTACTTTTTGTAAAGATTCCTTGGGAGGCACAGGGATCCAAGGACAGGCGCTGGGAGGCCAAAATCCTGGCTGGGTGGCTCTGGGCAAGGACTTGACCCCCATGTGGCCCAGGATTGCCCTCTGTCAGGTGAGGACCGGCACCTGTCCTGTGCACGCCTGTGACAGGAGGTACCCCACACAGCAGCACCTCCTGCTGGTCCCTCGGGAGTCTGGGGCCCCCTCGCCCCGCGTGTGTCCTTGTCTCCTTCTCCGCTCACTGCCCTCCTGGGCAGGTGGCTCCTGTGCCCACACCGGTGACATTCCTCCGAGAACCTGCCTCCTCTGAGCTCTGCTGCTGTCCCCTCCCTGAGCGCCTCACACGTGGACACGTCTCCTGGGTGACCAATGGGACCTTCAAAAGTGGGACCTGACTGGACCTTGTAAAACGTGCACAAGGGTCACAAGGGTCGTCAGATGGAGAATCATGGGCCAGCGGCTCGAGGCGGAGACCCGCGCGCCAGCTGACCTGCAGCCCCCAGAGCGAGGCGCTAACGCATGCTGCTTGGGGTCGCTGCGCGCAGGGTGCTGGGGCAGAGAAAGCTATCTGGTCCCATGCACACCCCTTGGCCCAGCCCATCCTGTAGGCCACCCTTGAGCACCTCTCTACACCCTGCCCTCCCCAGCGAGGACTGTTTACTGAGGAACTTCGGGTGCCGGGCGGGGGCTGGGTGCTGGACTGCAGTGTGCTCTGTGCCAGGCCCGAGGCCCCAGGGAGCAGGCTGCAGGCTGACTGCCGGAGGGGCCTGGGCAGCCCCTGGCGAGGTCCCCGCAGCTCCAGCCCCCGCACTAACTATGCAGTCCTCATGCCGCGGTCAGGGTGCTGCCCCCACGCTGAGCTAGTCTACTGGCCAGGAGTAGAGTGGGCTCAAAGCACAGGAGAGCCACAACCATAGTGGCTTTCACAGCGTTCGCTCCTCTCCTATGACCCAGGCCCTTTATCTCTGGCTCATCTTAAACGTGCCTTCCCTCCTCGGTTCCGGGGTGGGGAGGGGGCCGGCCCCACATCCCACCAATGGGACCAGGAGCACAGTGCACACCTCCCACATCACTCAGTGAGCGGAGTTCTTCACGCAGAGCCGTGAGCGTCCTGGGGGTGGGAAGGGTGCTCCCAGGGGGCCAGAGCCGACCTGAAGGCTGGGGTTCAGTTCTGAGGGAGCAAAGATGAATGGATATTGGGAAACAACTAACAAATTGCTACAGTGTCTACTTTGGTTCCTTTAAAAAAAATCATTTTTGTTAATCCTCACCTGAGGATATTTTTTCATTGATTTTTAGAGAGAGTGGGAGAGAGAGGGAAAGACAGAGAGAAACATCGATCTGAGAGAAACAAATCGACTGATTGCCTCCTGCACGAACCCTGACCAGAGCTCAGGCCGGGGAGGAGCCTGCAACTGAGGTCCATGCCCTTGACCAGACTCGAACCCGGGACCGTTAGGTCTACAGGCCGATGCTCTGTCCACTGAGCCGAACTGGGGAGGGCTACTGTGGTCCCTTTTTAATTGTGGTGAAATCTACACAATATTGATCATGTGAACCATGTGTAAGTGCACAATTCAGCGCAACTGCATCCACAGTGGGTGTGCCCATCCCCAGCCCAAACTCTCCCGTCGACACCACCCTCGCTCCCCAACCCTGGGCACCTCCACGGTCTCTCCCTGACTGTCCAGGTCTAACCCCCCAGAGTGCCCAGCAGAGAGATGAGCACATAAAAAGGAATTCATGCATGAAGTTCATTTCTTCCCCACTTCAGCGAAGGCACCACCTTCCAGCCAGGGGTTCTGGCTGACAACCGCGGCACCTGTGCCCTCCTCACCGCACGTCGGGTGCTGAAGACACACTCACGCTTGTCCCCGGGCTCTGGCCACCACTGTCCCTTCCCTGACCGTCCAGCACTCTCCTAACTGGCCACTGCACAGCCGGGTGACCTGCCAGTACCTGCCCTCAGGTACACGTCACGCTCAAGAGTGCAACACACCAACAAGGACATGTGGGTCGGCCCTGCTGCAGGCTCTTGGTTTCTCAGCGCAGCTCCAACAAGTGACTCCTGACAGGACAGCCCTGAGCCCAGGGGCGGGGGACTGGAGAATTCTTTCCTGCCCCCAACTTTCACTTTAAACACAAAGCCAGTGCGGCAACCACAGACGTTCTCTGCTAAATTTAAACCCAGAAACACAGGCCACTTCGCAGCTCTCGGATCCTCCGCTTTCCTTTCCCAGGTGAAGACCACACTGGCCTCTCACACATGGACTTTTGGCTGCTTTCAAAACTACTTGAAAAACCCCGAATTTCCCCAGAAGCCGCCAGGGAAGTCACCAGCTGCCCCCTCGCTGGTGGCCCCGCTCCCGGCAGGTGGGCCTGGCGTCCCTGCGTGTCCTGCCCCGCCAGGCTGCCGAGCCTCCCATGTCCTATCTTCATAAAACACTGTAATTCGCTTTTAACGAGCCCGGTGTTTTCGTTCCCAGTTCTGTCTGAGCAGATAATGTGTCGGAGGCCTTCCCACAGGGTTAAACCGCCGCGACCTTCCCAATCAGAGAACAGAAACAAATTATATTTACTCATACATGGCACCCAGCCTCCGCGCCAGCTGCCTCCTAATCGCGACGCTGTGATACTGTTCTGCTTTATCGGGTGGCACTCACAGGTAACAAAGCGCATATTCTTCCACCAGGCAGATAGCAGCAGCAGGCTGGTGCCCTCCCACAGAGGGAAGCTCTCGGAGGGCAGGTGTGGGAAACAGGCTCCCTGCTAGTCGCCTGTTGGCCTGGAGAACGGGTTGGTGGGAAGGATGGGCTGGGAGTGACCCGATACCTCCCCCCCTGCCCCCCCGCCCCCCTGGGATCCTGAAGAGGCTGCACAGTGGGACCAGTCAGAGGCCTGGCTCTCTGGGGGGAGGAGGGAGGGGAGGGGGGCAGCGAGATCATTCTCTACTGACTGTCCCATGGGATCCGCTGCCCACCACACACATCCCCACACCTTGGGTGGCTCCTTTCTCCGCATGTTTCTTAGGAGCTCAGCCAGGCAGCCAGCAGCGGGAGGCCCCCACACCGCTGGTCCCTGAGAAAGTGCAGTCTCCCAGCCCCACAGTAAACCAGCCCAGGCAGAGCAAGGCCAGGGAGAGGCAGCCCCAAAGCTGCGATGGCAACTGGGACTCCCCGTCCCTCGCCCTCCTGACAGGACAGCCAACGCTCAGTGCTGGGCAGGCTGGACACTCTCCGGAGACCAGGCTCCTGGCCCGGAGCCCTGCGCCCAGGGGACAAGGCTCCGGTTCATCCCCACAGCCCACTCCCTGTCCGCCTGCCCTGAGGGCCCTGTGGCCCGCTCTGGGAGGGTTCTGTGTGGAAGGCGGCGGGTTCCCAGGCCCAGGCGGCAGAGTGTCCCCAGTTTCCCCAAGCTCCGGCCCTCGCCCGTGGCTTTTTAGTCCCACAGCTGCTGAAGTGGAAAAGCAGACGCTGTCTGCCCTGTTAAATCTGACTTAGGAAACAGAGGGCTTTCAAAACCTGATCGTCCATTTGAGTCAAAAAGTGCAAGGGTGCTAATGACGACGGCATGGCCTCACTAGCCAGTTGGGGCCACACTGAAATGTACTTCCTCACTCATCAGAAGTCGGAGGGCTAGGACCACATAAATCTCAAATAATCACATTGTACTTTTGCTGAGGAAACAGGTGTTTTACGCCCGAGACACAGGAGCGGGCTTCTCCGCTCGGCGAGCCCTGGGTAAGCACTTACTCCCAAACCCGTGGCTGCAGCACGTTATTTCTGCATCTTGTCGGATAATCACACCCGGGCACAGCAGCTCAGATTTGACTCCCGGAAGAGCTTTGGCCGAGGCTGGGCAAAATGAAGTAATATTACTAGACCCCATCTGAGCCCTGTTCTCCCCGGGCACCTGCCGTGCTGACTCGGAGATGCTGGAACCACCTGGCCTTCAGTGCCCTGGTCCATTTTGAACTATTTTGCAGTCCTTGCTTTAGTTTCACAAAGGATCATTTTCCCAGACAGTAAAAACACTGGATTCCCCATCAGCTTCCAGGAGTCACACAGGCCCTCGGCGGCACTGGAGGCCCGTCTGCACGGGGAGCCAGGCTCTGCTTTCCTGGTGATTAATTTCCCTTAAAAATGACAAAGGCAACCTGGCCAGTGTCGCTCAGTGGTTGGGCATCATCCCATTCACCAAGAGGTTGCTGGTCCACTTCCCGGTCAGGACACATGCCCGGGTTTCAGGCTCCATCCCCAGTGCAGGAGGCAGTCTATCCATGTTTCTCTCTCATCAATGCTTCTATCTCCCTCTCCCTTCCTCTCTAAAAACAATAAAAAACAAACCATTCCTAATACAAAATCAAGAATGACAAAGGTTAAAAAGGTGCCTTTACGGTGGAGTCTGGCAGCCTCACTGGACGAAGTGCTTGCCCTCAACCCTGAAGTCTCCCAAGCGCGCTTACTCCCAGCCCCCCAACAAAGGAAGGGCTGGCCCCCCCCCGGGGCTCCAAACCCGGGGGCCCCCCTTGTTAAGAAACCGGGGGGGGGACCCTAAAGACCCGGGGGGGGGGGGGGGGGGGGGGGGGGGTGGGTTCTGTATTAAAGGGAATCAGCAAGGAAATGGCATGCTTGAAGCTCGGTGGTGTTCTATCCAGGGAAAAACAGCTGTAGAAAACTGACTTTGGAACAAGGGGCGGCATGAACCTGGCCTGCCTGCCGACGGGGTGGCGAGTGCTGGTGTCCTGGGGAGGTGATGGCACCGAGGGCATGGGAGGGTGTCACAGGCCAATGGTTCAGGGGTTCGGTGTCACAATCTCTATTTTCTGGTGATTACAGCCAGAACGTGTGTGCAGTTGCACATGTCTGCATATACTGAGAAAAAGCAAAGGTGGCAACTGTTAGCAATTGGCGAAGAAACGAGAGGAAGAATTTGCCCTTTCTCTGGAAACAATTCTGACAAGTAGAATGAAAGGAATATTCCATTGAGTCTCCATAGAGGATGATTTTAAAGTGCCTTCAACCATTTTACTTGGGCCAGAGTCTGTATTTCACTCCGCCTGGTGAGGGGCAGGAGGCCAGGAGGCGGCCCGGGTAGACCGGCATGGGAGGTGAGAGGGGCCAAGAGCCGGCCCCCTGGAGCAAGAATAAGGCAGAGACTACGAGGGGTCGTCAGTCGTCAGACACCTCGCTCCCACCTGGGGGAGTGGGAAAGCATGGACCCAATAACCTGCAGGAGGCCAGCTCATACATCCTGGCTCGGACACGCTCAAGGTCAAACCGCTTGGCTCCAGGGGCCCCGGGACACAGGACACATTGTTTTCCAATGCACAGGCCTTGGTGTTCCCGAAGGTACCTTAGAACATTCAAAGCTGGCCCCACATTCCCTTTCATCATCTTATCCTGCAAACACCATTTTTCATCATTACCCAGCTCTCAAGATAAATGTCACCTGTGAACTCCCCTCCCGCCGCCGCCCATCCGTGCAGCACCCGATACAAAGCGTCAGGCTGAGAACAGGCGAAGCTCCCGTTCCCAGGCCAGACTCACCTCCCCAAGACAACCCGCTGCACCCACCTACGTGACTCCCCTGCACCCACCTACGTGACTCCCCTGGACACACTGCACCCACCTACGTGACTCCCCTGGACCCACTGCACCCGCCTACGCGACTCCCCTGGACCCACTGCACCCGCCTACTCGACTCCCCTGGACACACTGCACCCGCCTACGTGACTCCCCTGGACCCACTGCACCCACCTTTCATGACTCCCCTGGACCCACTGCACCCACCTATGTGACTCCCCTGGACACACTGTGCACACAGCCTGAACCCTGTGTGTGCAGGGATGAGGCCCTTCAGGGGCTCCCAGCGTGAAGCTGCCTCCACGGTTACAGCTGCAGAGCCAGGGTGTGTCTTGGAGCAGATTCTACACGACCCCCAAAGCCAAGTTCATGTCCGTTTCCAGCCCCTTTCATGGCTCCGCTGTCTCACGGTTGGAGCTCCCCCTCTTCCCCCCACAACTCTCCTCCAGGCACTTAAGACTGCACCTAGAGCTGGGAGGGCTGCACCCCAACCCCGACCTCTGCAGGCTCCACTGACCCAGATCCGGATGTTGACGAAAGCACCACCAAGCTTCCCAAACTCCTGTCCACCCGCCTCAACCTCTTCATTTAAAGGTACCCACTCCTGATGCGCACCTATCAGGACGTCTCTAGAAATCTTCACTCTCACCGCTGCTGAGCCCGCGGGTGGCACTGCTGACCTGGCAAGTCCCAGGAACTATCAGCCTCTGAACTGCCTGGTAAGAGGGGTCAAGAGCCAGCCCCCTGAGCAAGAATAGGGCAGAGACTACGAGGGGTCGTCAGGAGCCTGCGTCAGAGCGAAAGGTCTGTCGCTAAGCAGAGGTTCTTCTTGAGGAAGGAAAGACATCCCAGCCCTGCCCTGCGAGTGGCGTTGCTTGCACCCTGACCACCACCTGGCACACGTTTCTTGTTGAAAGGCCCCTGAATGAAGTGCAGGCTCCAGCACGCTCGACACCTCAGCTTTTTTGTTGTCCACGTTCGGAAGCCGCTGGGGGACTCCGAGCAGGAGGAGCAGCCATGTCCGAGATGCGTTACAGCTAACCTGAACTGAGTTCTCCATGTTTCAAAACTTAGCCCGTGCCCTGGCTGGTTTGGCTCAGTGGATAGAGCGTGGGCCTGCAGACTGAAGGGTCCCGAGTTTGATTCTGGTCAAGTGCACATGCCTGGGTTGAGGGTTCAATCCCCAGTGTGGGGCGTGCAAGAGGCAGCCGGTCAATGATTTTCTCTTATCATTGATGCTTCTCTCTCCCCTTCTCCCTTGCTCTCTGAAATCAATAAAAATGTATTTTAAAAAGAAATGTTACCACAATAAAATGAAATTAAAAAACAACAAAAAACAAAAGAAACTTAGCCCATTAGTTTAGAGACACGCAGAGACACTTGGGACTGCACATTGTATGTCTAGTCATGAGCTGCTGACACTACTTGATAGTGTGTGTGTGGCAAAGGGGAGTCTGACCAGGAGGGGCCTCCCTCAGTCCGGCAGCTTCCCAAGGCGGCCCTGTGGAAGGACAGCACACTGTAGGGTTTGTGGGTATGTATCCTATACAAAGTCATATGCTCAACACAAGTCTTGGTGACTTTTTGCAATAAGTGACGGTGACATTTAAAGGGAGCCTCCCCATTTGAGGAAAGCACATTCTAAGGGTGACTCTTCACAGTCATTCTGCGTATCAGCAGGCGGCCCCAGGTCTCACTCTTTCCAGCCCCCAGCTCAGCAGGAGCCCCAGGAAGTTCAATGCTGTTTAGAAAAGTGCATCACGACCTGGAATTGATGGGTGTAAGTGGCCAACACGGACAGGGAGCACGTGCCGCACCGAGTCACAGCTTCAGAGGTGTCACACGAACGACCCACTCACACTACATGGCACCGACATTTCCTCGGCTCACAGTAATCCCTCACTTTTCTGGAACACCTGCATTCCAAATGCTTAATCAATTAAATATCAGGCACCATACTTAACTGATAGCTTCTGAACTTTTAACTAATATGTTTAGAAAGATAAAAAACATGTCAATTTCTTTATAACTGCACCCTCTAGTGGCCCATCTTGTCGATGAAAAAACAAGAAGCACACAAGTCCCATCGCACTCACCCTAGTCTTGTTACTCAGAGAACACTGTCCAGTGTGTCTGCCCATGCCTCCTACACACACACACACACACACACACACACACACACACACACACACGGGTGCACAAGCCCTGACAAAACTGGTTTACAACACACACAATATAATCGTGGATCAAAAATCATCTCAAAATATAATACTGTAAATACAACAGACCATGATATGGCTCTCCCCAGTTTTTATAGCCAGCAGAGTAACCGGCCTTTGGGCTAAAAGGGCGCCTGGCAGACAGGTCCCTACATTCTCAGCGAAGGCCTTCCTTGCAAGGCCTTGGTGGCGAGCTCGGCTCGCTCCCGCAGCGCACTGGCCTCCTCAGCACTGCGGTGCGCCTGCACGCTCTTTAGCAAGAAGTGGCTGATGAAGAGCTTCAAACCTTCGCGCAGCACACCCAGCTTTGGGTTGTCGGACACCCTGGAAAGAAATCGTACAAACTGTCAGGCACGAGTTGTCTACCTAGCTCTCCATTCTAGAAGTCTTGGATGGGGAGACAAACTATTTCTTTTAAAAAGAGAACTCTCGCCCAGGCCTGTGTGGCTCAGTTGGTTGGAGCGTCGGTCCCATACACCAAAAGGTGGCAGGTTTGATTCCTGGGTCAGGGCACATACCTAGGTTGCGGGTTCGATCCACAGTTGGGGCACATGTGGGAGGCAACTGATCGATGTTTCTCTCTCCCTCCCTGCCTCCTTTCCTCTCTAAAAAATAAAATAAAAAGAATTTGCAAGGAAGAATTTAACATACCCTATTTGCAAGAAATCATTACTAGTTTGCTATCAGGCAGGTTTCCTGTTCCCGAAATCTAATGTATAACATACTGTACTAGCTTAAAACTAAAATTGACTTAACCCTTTGAGTGCCAACCAATATCCTAGGAACTATGCTAAAATTGCCAAGGCATTTTTGCTGATTTTACAGCAGTTTAGGAAAAAAAATTATGAATCGCAAGTAAATGAAGTTACATATTCAAAAACTTAAGGAAACCTTTACTACATTTGTAAATCTGCACTTAGGTGCCATCTGTCAAAAAAGAGTGAACTACTAGCATCTAATAGTGACACTGCAGCAGGAGCGCGATAGTGCTCCTGGCACTTTTGGCAAAAGACAGGAGGAGCACGATCGCGCTCCCCGGCACTCTAGGGGTTAAGTAGCCGCAGAGAACAACCACCTTGCTTTTACCAGTGAGGAGTGACCTGTAAGTGGGAACAGCGCCCTCTCTTTCCCACGATGTGTCAGCACGGCTGGGACCATACCTTGCGAAAATGAAACAGATGTCTTCAGCTTCTGTTCCCATCAACAGCACATGTAACACTTCTCGTAAAAAGTGGACTCTGGGTTTATCCAATTCACTGAACTCAATCACCTAACAGTCAGGATAGGAAGAAAAATAAAGTTACATTGATTTAGTCAACTTTTCCAATAATTTCTAAATAGAGTAAAAAACACCCCCCCCCCCCTTAAATAAGGCTATGTCCAGCTTTATAAAATGACGGAAAGCCTACGCACTGCTGGTGGGGGGTGGGGGGTGTCCAGCAGGCACTTAATTTCTAGACTTGAGTGAGCAAAAGCACAAGCACAATTTTAAGCACCAAATATAAACAACTGTCATCATTGTCATTGCTTTCAGTAGTTCCATCTATCTGACAAACCTTTAAAATGGAAAGTGGGAGTGATTTTGTCTTCAACAAGTGGGCCACCAGAGAAACCAAATTGGAGAAGTTGGTGGCTGGTAAGTTCTCTAAGTCTCGAAATTTGTCCCATATGCTGAACTGGAACGTCATCTAACGTAAGAACGGAAAAGAAGAAAAGTTTAAATGCAACAAGTTATTAGAACAAATGACTAAAAATACAATCTAGCCCTTGCCGGTTTGGCTCAGTGGATAGAGCATGGGCCTGTGGACTGAAGGGTCCCTGGTTCAATTCCGGTCAGGGCACATGCCCAGGCTGCGGGCTCAATCCCTGGTGTGGGGCGTGCAGGAGGCAGCCGATCAATGATTCTCTCTCATTATTGACGTTTCTATCTCTCTCTCCCTTTCCCTTCCTCTCTGAAATCAATAAAAATATATTTTAAAAAAAGAATACAATCTAAAGATACTCTGCTTATTCACTCATTTGTAGTATCTTAAAAATCAAGACTCTGAGGACAACTCCACTGTCCTTTCTGATGCACAGGTGACAGGAGACAGCCACACGCCCCTCAAGGCAGCAGGAACGTTGGAAAAAGACAGTTTGGTGCGGCACCAGAGGCACTCCGCCGGTTACTGGGCTGTGACAGTCCCTCACCTGTGCCCAGAAAGGTAACATGGCAGACACGGCTTTGGTTGTGGTCAGCTCCTCTCCCCAGAGCTGGGGTGGGCCAAGCCTGACAGAATGCTTAGAGGACAGCGGAGCGCGGGGACCTGTCAGCCTTCTAACAAGTTACCTGGAACCTCCTCTCATAGTCACAGAACTTGCCGGCCAGGAAGGCGTAGAAAGGGTTGTATGTTTTCTCCTGCAGACAGCAATCCATGAGAACGTGGACTATTTCCCTTTCCTGCTGGTCCTTAAGCCCAAGCCTACAAAACACAAACAGTAACGGGGAAATTTCAATTTGCCAAATCTGAACAGGTTTAAGGCAGAGGCCTTTCCAGGGCCACACCTCTCTGGCAGTTTGGTTAACCAGGGCCACACCTCTCTGGCAGTTTGGTTAAAAAGGAGTGGAGCAGAGGTGGGGTAACAAGGCAGGAGCTACAGGCTGGGTCCTGTCCCCGGCCTTAGTGTTTCTGGCCGTGGTGACCATGGAATCGACACCGATTGGTGAGTCTTGTGCCAGCTACAAAGGCCTGTCACTGGTTCCCGAGGGACAAGAAACAGGATGAGCACTGGACTGTGAGCCTCATCGTCAGGTTCCTGCCATCGACCTGACTTCCCACAGAAGTACGCTTCCTTCCAGTGCAGGGCCGAGTTCAGACAAGTGTCCAGTCCTGGACTATTTCCCTCTATTTCATTCTGAATTTGAAGCAAATAAGGAAAATTCCTATCACTCTCTTTAGGAGTACCTTGCACAGGCACTTTTTAAATCTTATTGCAACGAACTACAGAAACGATACCAGACCATTTTAAATGTAATCTGGAGATTTTAAGCAATTCATGACAATCAGCAGCCACTGAGAACTGCCAGCTGGTCACCTAAAAATAATTTTTGGTTAATCCTCACCTGAGGATACATTTTTTCACTTATTTTTAGAGAGAGTGAAAGGAAGGGAGGAAGGGAGGGAGAGATAGAGAAACACATCGATTGGTTGCCTCCCACACGTACCCCAACCAAGTACGTGCCCTTGACAGGAAATCAAACCCGAGACCCTTCCGTGCTCAGGCTGATGCTCTAACCACTTAGCACACCTGCCAGGGCTCACCTAAGTTTTAATGAAAATGTACTATAACCTGGAAGTACGAGCAGCAAGTGGGTAAGAACAAGGATGCTGAGCCCAGACACTGGGTCCAGGGGAGGAGCAGGCCGGCCCAGCAGCCTGACCCCCGATGCAACCTCAGCTCCTCTGACTCCCTCAACATCTGTTCAAGTGGGCTACGCGTTCACACAATGCTTACTTTAGAAGCTTCTCAAATGCGTCCAAGAAATCTTCACTAGTCATAATCGTACAAAATATGTTTCTCCTGACATCAGTGTTCATTCTCTGCTTTCGGGCGAGTTCCAGCATCTTGGCGCTAACCTGAAAAGGGGGACGATTGAGATGTGGGTCACTCAAGTTTTAATGAGATCTGTGACTCTGGTTAAGCTGCAGTCGGTAGAGTTAGTTTTCTAAAAAATAACGTGTACGATTCGGTGGCTTGCCCTAAGCGTAACTGTAAACTGTAGGCACGCATATGTAAATGCAACATCTTTATTCTTGGGTAACTCCCCAGGCGAGAACACACTGGGCGTGGGAGATTGCCGTGGCAGCAGGCCTGTCAGCCTGAGCAACAAGGAGATAAGACAGAGGTGAGTGGCCATAGCCAGAAGAGCCGCGGTGATGTGGGATCCTGGGACAGAAAAAGGGCTTCAGGGGGAAAAAAGAAACTAAAGAACATGTGGACTTCAGTGAGTATAAAGTATAAAGAAGTGCACAGAATTTTGCCAATCTGAGCTCCGGGTTAGTGCCCAGCGGCCACATTTCCTGGGAGGCAATGTGTCTGTCTCAAGAGCCGGTCTGTCTGCAAGTGTTCTGATGTTCTGTGCCCTCATCCAGCTTGTAACTCTTTCATGTGACGTGTTTTGGTACTTGAAACAAATCCCTTATAAAGTAACAACAGAAATTGAATTAAATCATATCACAAAATAGTACCAACTTCTACAAGGTCTGCAAATAAGCCCATGTCTGCCCATCTCAATACCATCCAACAAAGAGGAAGGTGGCCACTCGAGGGAGAGCCAGGGAGGCGCCGTGGGGACAGCCACACGCCTGGTCGCGGTGAGCTCGGTGCGTACCGTGCCTGCCAGTGGCTTCTGCGGGGCCTTCTGCTGACTGCTGATCATGGGGGCCCCGCTCCAGGCCGACCCCACGATCCACCAGCGCCCCGTCTGCTCGGCATTCAGGACGCTGTCCCAGGACACGCGCAGCTGAGATTCTGTGCCCGAGCCGGCGCCACGCACCTGACGGGAGGAAAAGGAGCTGGTGAAACGCTTCAGATGGACCAGTCTGTCTGCCGACCCCCTCCCCCAGCCTCCTGTTTCTGACAATGGCATTTCTGCTGCGTGCACACTGTGATGAGTCACTGACAACTGGGACATCACCATGTGGAATAATGCCAAGTGAGAGGCACTCTCCCAGGATCCGTGTCTGAGGTCTGCGGGCCCATCCCCCCCCGCCCGCTGTCTCTGGAACGTTGTCACAGCAGAGCAAGAGGCTCAGGCTCAGGCCACAGGGAAGCTCCGTCTGGCTGGTGGTGGGAACACGACCTAGAGGGGCCTGGGGTCTGCTGAGTCAGCGGTTCTGGATCTGACTAAAGAAAGGGCAGACTCGCCCTGACAGGGTCTCATGTAAAAAATACCCAGGGAGCTTAAATTAAATAGACAAGCCCCCTCCTCCGTGCTGAAACGCCTCTAGTCCTGATGGGGCCCTCTTCTAAAGTCATCAGAAGGTTCTATTGTGATTCCGATGTGCAGGCGAGTCCAGCACTACAGGCTAAGTCTCGGGGATGCTTAACTCCCAGGGACTCCCTGCACACGGCCACTCACTGGGTCTCACCACACAAACTCCTGCTGACCAGGCCAGGCACCTGACTCACAGCTCCAACTACCTCCCAGACTTCCATGCTGGGCA
Source organism: Myotis lucifugus (assembly GCF_000147115.1). Taxonomy (NCBI): domain Eukaryota; kingdom Metazoa; phylum Chordata; class Mammalia; order Chiroptera; family Vespertilionidae; genus Myotis; species Myotis lucifugus. Next base: position 351,407 of record NW_005871519.1, read on the forward strand.
CACGTCCACATGGAGGCTCAAACCAGTCACAATCAAAGTGACTTACCAAAGCCCTTTGCAATTTCCTCAGTTTCTCTACAGGCTCAGGGTCATAACCCGGAATTTTCCGCATGTCATTGTTCTTCAGTGCCAACATCGTCTCCAGCATAAACCGAATCTTAAAAAAAGAGAGAAAACATCATTTCAAATTGTCTAAACAACTGACCTTTCAACTTGGGAATAAATAAACCAACTCTGCACGTGGCCATCACTGGAGATGGTCTCAGGCAGACCATCTCTACTGCAGCCTTTGCAGTATTTTAACAGAAATTAGATCCAGCACGGACCTCCACTGGGCTCTGACCACTACCCACAGATCTCGCTCCCTCTCCTGCTCCGCTGCCCCCTCCTGTGCTCCTCCCTCCTGGCCCTGCGCTCTGAGTCACTCCTCCTGTTGCCATTCCTTCCCTACTCATGGCCTTTTTATTTTTTCAACTTTTAAACTGAAAATGTTATACTTAGAGAAAAGTTGCTAGAATACTACAGTCACTTCCCAGAAACCCTTTTCTGAGATTTCTCCAATGTTGACTTTTTTAAAAATAACATTTTTATCGATTTCAAAGAAGGGAGAGGGAGAGATAGAAGCATCAATGATGAGAGAAAATCATTGATATGCTGCCTCCTGCACACCGCCTACTGGGGATGAAGCCTGCAACCTGGGCATGTGCCCTGACCAGGAATAGAACCGTGACCTCCTGGCTCATGGGTCACCACTCAACCACTGAGCCACGCCAGCCGGGCAAATGTTGGCTTTCTTTGGTATAATTCATATACCATAAATTCACTTATTAAAAGTGTGTGCTTAGTATATTCAGGATTGTGCAACTATCTCCACAATTTTAGAATTTTCATCACTCCTCCCCCCGAAAAGAATCTCAAAACACATTACCAGGCACACCCCAATTCCCCCAACCCTCAGCCCTAGGCAACCACGAGTGTACTTCCTATCTCTGCTGACTTCTGTGCTTTAAGTTTGACCTCTGGGCACTCAACGCGGGGGCAACTTCTTTTCCAGAACACTCCTGCTTGGCTCCTGTGACCTTCTTCCTGCTTCCTTCTCTCGACCATGCAGCCCCAATGTCTGACTGTCAGCTTTGCAACCATGGCCTCAGGACCTCCTCAGAGGGCTTAGACCACACCTCCTCCCAGCGAACCCGGGACCGTCATTTCGGGATTTCAGAAACCAGCCAGTCTTCCCTTTTGAGCCTGTGTCCTCTCCTGTGTGTGCTGCTGTCCACTGAAGGCCCCAGCTGAGAACCTGGGCTGACTGACCCCCTCCACTCCTTGCTTCCCTCCCACCCACACCAGCCTGGTCAATCTTGACTCCCACACCCATGTCCATACAGCTGAGCTGATCCTTGCCACTGCTGTCTCTGACCCCTGCAGGGGCGTGTCCCTGCCTGACCACCTTCCTCTTGTTCGTTGTAGCCAAAGTGACATTAGCGCGAACACTTCCCATGTTCTTTTCCCATTCAGAACCCTTCAGGTGCCTCCAGAATAAAAGCCAAAGTCCTTGCAATGGCCTCTGCCCTGCTCCCCTATGGGCCCCACACGAACCGGGGCTTCTGTGCCCTCCTCTATCCTTGAATCTGCAGAATAGAAAATGAGGTAGGAACCATGCTCACCCCTTTTTCTACAAGGGGAAACTGAGGCTTGGAAGACTCAGGTCACATTGCTGTTAAGTGGCTGAGCCTGAACTCCCGGTGAGCTGACACCTGAGCCCCGAGCCCCGTGGCCTTTCTCAGTAAGCATTTTTTGAATGGATGAGTGCTAAATAAATTGATTATTAAACTCACAAAATACCTCAGTTCTTAGTAAAGAAACAAGGTTCGTTCACATATTGATAAAACCATCAAATCACAGGAGCAGAAGATAATAGATTGCTAGGAAATGAAACGTAATATTTACCCCAAACACTTATTTTTTAAGTGCTGGTCAGTTTCTGAGCATTAGGCACTTAGGAAGCAGGTTGAGTGACCCCTCGTACCCTGGTCTGGTCCTGGAACTTGCTGCCTGCCCCGCTGGCTTTGGCCTGGGTCTCTGTGATTAGTTCCTTAAGTGACAAAGCATCATCTTTTCTCAAGGAAAAGCCCACATTTCTCAGCATTAACAGGATCAGTTCGATATCTTTCTCTGTGAAAGTTCCAATAAGTTTTTTCAAAATGTCGAAGATGAGGAGAGACTGTACCACGTGGAAGTTATACAAATGGGCAATGATGGTGAATAGGTTGTCACACTCTTTGCCCTCGGTTCCCTTTTTATAGACGTCATCAAACTTCCTCACCACGGCCTCCAGAAAGTGAGCTCCAACCTGCACAAAGAAAGCAGACCAGATGTCATCGCCAACACCTGACAATCGTGGCAGCAAGTTACTCTCAGGGATCCTTCTTTTGAAAAAGCTTCAATGTTTATGCTGAAAGAGTCAGTACTTTTAAAATTAATGCATAAGTATACACATGGTAGGATGCACACTCCCACAGGGCATGTGCTTTAAAACCCAGTCTGAGTGTGCAGTATGATACACCACGCGGATGGGTGAACGAAGCACAGACAATCTGTCACAGCACTCGAACCTCCCCTGCAGGTACACCCTCTCGCTTCTAAATCGAGGTGGACTGCTTCAGCCAGCAGCCATCTGGTTCCTTGGAAAAGTAGCACAACACATCCCTGTCTGCAATGCTGCACATATAACAGCACTCATTCTGAAGCGCAGGCTGAGCCTGGAGGTGGAGGTGGAAGCAGGAAACCCTGGGGGAGGGGTGCAGGTTAGTGGGGCTGGTTAAATTGTGGGTGTAGGTGAATTCAACTAGACAGGTTAGGGTCAATATACACATTTCATTGCCAAAGTGCAAAAACTAAACGTTAGAAGACTCCAGAGAAAAGCACTGATGGGCAGGAGGGAACGATGACTCCACAGAGATGAGCGCCAATGGACTGGGGATATTCTTTAGTTTATAAATAACTTTAGCCCTAGCCGGTTTGGCTCAGTGGATAGAGCGGTGGCCTGCGGACTGAAGGGTCCCAGATTTAATTCCAGTTAAGGGCACATGCCTCGGTTACAGGCTTGATCCCCACTAGGGGGTGTGCAGGAGGCAGCTGATCAATGATTCTCATCATTGATGTTTCTATCTCTCTCTCTCCCTCTTCCTTCCTCTCTGAAATCAATGAAAATATTTTTAATAAATAATTTTAACCTGTCAACTCCCCACTCAAACTCCATCACTAAAGATCAACTTGAGGAGCATACTATGACTACTACATTATGTTCAAATATAACTTAAAAACGAGAAATTCTGAAGACATCAAGAAAAAACCAACTTTGCACATGGTCATCACTGGAAATGGTCTCAAGCAGACCATCTCTACTGCAGCCTCTGCAGTATTTTACATAAATTAGATCTGGCACTGACCTCCACTGGGTGCTGGGTCTAATTTATGTTATGCATTAAATACACTCAAATTGAATGTTTTCAACACAGGAATGGATTTAATTATATCAAATTTTCAACTTATTTGATGTCTTCAAAATAAAATATAACTTAGAGTAGCATTTAAAAATAGCAATACTGTTCATGTTACTGAAGTTATTTAAGCACATACATGAATTCCAATGGGATTTTAACACAAATCTGATGTTTTATTTTTAAGTGGCTCAAGAGCAATTCAGTGACTCACGCCATGGGCTTCGTGACCCACTCTGGACCCATGAGGACCTTCCTGGCCCCATAGAACTGGAGTTTAATGGGCGCGGCATCTGGAGAGCTCATCGCTCTGGCACAGGTTTCAGGGGACGCCATTAGCTGAAGCACCATAATGGCTTCCCTGGAACAAGTCTTTCTGGTGTCCTTCATGCTATGTGTGAAGGTTGAGAAGTAGACCAATAACCTCATGTTTTCACGTCCAGTGGTCAGGGTCTATAGCTTTTATGACTCAGTGAAATTCTGTCTTAGGCAAAACCATTTGGTTTGTGGAGGATCCTGGTCAGACACAGGAGGATGGGGGTTGGGGGGTGGGCGAGGAAAGTCCTGGAACAGCGCCAAGTCGTGGCAACACAGGGCAGGAGGAAGGCGCCCGGGCCGTCACACTCTGCAGGGAGGAGCGGGACTCGCCGTGGTGAGGATGAGTCGCTCTCAGAAACAAAACCCTGACTTCAGAAGGCCGACTCCCTAAGCAACTGGTGCACATGAAGCCTGAGCTTGTCCTCTGCCCGCGTCCCTGGTGCCCACACACCCTGTACGTGCCACCTTGCCGGTAGAAGTTAACTACCTGTAATGAGCACATATCCAGGCTCCCGAGGACGCTCGCTACTGGTAAAACTCGCTAGACCAACTGTAGAGGCAGAAACAGGGGCAGGAGCCGAGCTCTGGCCGCGGGTAGCGTCTGCCCCACACAGCCGTCACTGTGGGACCCTAACACCACAAAGGAGACTCACTGTGGCGAGTCTGTGTGTGGTACCGTAAGAGCCCCGCTCTGTAAACCCCAGTGATTCTCCAGACTGGGACTGAGAGAGCAAAGACCAGCACATGAAATGGCTGTAAGACCAGGGCTGTGAGCGACAGCTGGCCCTGGAGCCAAAGCATGTCCCTGCCCTGCCCCAGTTCATGGGCTGGGACATCACACAGCTCCTCTGGCTTTGCTGAACTTGCAAAGTGGGGTCCCATCAACGTCTGCCCTAAGTATCCCGCTGGGAGACCACAAGGACCCTGTAGCGAGGACATGGAGCCTGGATGACACTGGGCCTCCTGCAGCGGTGCTTTGCGGCCAGGCCTGTTCTTGGGATGGGCTATCAGAAGGTAAAGAAACCAAACCCACCATTAAGACTGTCCCACACAAAGACCCAAAGGCATCCCCAAGTTCTTCCTTGCACAGAAACCCCACCCGCTAAGTAAGCATCATGGCCGGCTCACCACCCATTCGCCTCCCCTTGTCTGCACTCTGGAAGTAGACCCCTTCCTTCAACAACCCTGGGATTGGCCACATGGAGGGAATGGGGTGCTGACTTGGAGGGCGATGAAGGGGTGGGGACAAGGACACTCAGCGGCACCGATTAGGCACCAGAGTTGTGCAGGACCCACAAGAAAAAGCTGCCGCAGCCCCGCCTCAGACGAGGACACGGGCACCGAGGTCTGGGCCTGCCTGCTGGCTCCAAGCCTAGGCTTGTCACTGTCTCCTCACGGGGTCCAGCTTTACCTGACATTCTGGTGGCCTTCTTACTTATGAAAAAAAAAAGAAAAAAGAAAGAAAAAAAGATCTTCCAACCAGTACAAACACCTCAGAGGTAAGATCACACCCCCTCTGCCTTCTGAACTCCTGAAATGAGTCAGTGTTCCAGGGGAAACACGAGGAAAATGAAGGCAAGTCTGAGACGTAAGCCCAGAGGAAGATAAACTAATAAATAACAAACACTTGTTAGGACGAACCCCGCACAAAGGCAACCGCTGACCAAAATCAAGTATTTTCTGGATGTGGTTTAGAATATGACACACACCAGACTGCTGGCCGTTAAAGCAAGCACCGCTGAGACCCACTGCAGCCTACCTCGATGCCCACTGTGCGGTGCAGGATGCTGACCAGGAGGACGTGCTCCATCACCAGCCTGCCCGGCATGGCCGTGCCCGGAGCACAGGCGCTCATGAGGATGCCCGTCAGGGTGTCGTTCATGTCCTTCCTGCTGTGGGCCATGTACAGCTCCTCCAGCTGCCCACTGATGGAGGCCATGTTCGGCTCACTCAACCTGCAGACAGTTGTAAAGACAGAGCTGCAGTGATGTTTCAAATTAGGAATTACTTTTTAGGGTAGTTAAAAAAACCAACAGAAAAAGCTATCAATACCACCAATGTCCACGTCCTAGTTCATGGACACGCTGCCTCACGAACAATGCTTACCCTGCCCCAACAGCCCCGCATATACGAGGAGGACACAGTCCTCTGGAACCCTGCAAAACCGTGACTGCGGTTTTTCCTTTCCGGCTGAAATGCAGCCACAGTGAACACACAGGACTGCCCCTAAGACCGATGCTCCACCTGCACGCTAACCATACGTCCCCAGTGGAGGACACACTGGGCCCCCTTAAGACCAGACGGTGCTGAGGACGCTGCACGGGAACCCTGCCCAAGGTCCCCAGGGAGCCATCCTTGCACGGCAGTATGTGCTGTTGGGAAAAATTCCCACATCCCATTTTCCTGCCGATATGAAAATCTCGGGCTCCTAAACATGAGGAAAGGCTGCCCTGCTTCCTGGGTGGAGAAGGAAGGAATCCTGTGCTCACCATGTTCTGCCCTGGCTGGTGTGTCTATAGTGTTCGCTGGCCCATGCACTGAAGAGTTGTGAGTTCAATTCCCAGTCAAGGGCACGTAACTGAGTTGCAGGTTCAGTCCCAGCCCTGGTTGGGGCATGTACAGGAGGCAACCAATCAATGTGTCTCTCTCACATCGATGTTTCTCCCCTCCCCCCTCCCTCCCTCTGCTCTCCCTTTCACTCTCTCTAAAAATAAATGAAAAAAATATCCTTGGGTGAGGATTAACAACAAAAATCAAAATTTCAGGATGCACCATGGAAAGTGTTTTGTTTTCATCAGAAAGAAAAATTTTAAAAAGTAATGGGGGGCGGGGGGGGGACGATAGTGGTAGCAGGAGAGCCATGGGCACTGGCTCTGTTCTGTCTTGAGCATGGGGTGGCACTGCAGAGCTGTCCGCGCGCGCGTGCGCACACACGCACACACACGTACACGTACACACACACGTACACGTACACACACACACACACACACACACACACACACGGAATGAGCCTGGGGTGGAGGACCATGCTCCTGACTGGAGGGCCACCTTGGACCATGAACTGGCTCTGCAGGGAAGAGGGCCAATCCTGCTGCCCCTGCTCCAGGACTTCTCAGAATAACCAAGTGGGCACCTGCATTGCTTTTAAACTCTGACAGGTTCACTGTACCAAAGAGAAGAGGTGAGGATTAAAAAAAAGAAAAATAAATAAGCCAATCAGTGGCCACAGTCCTGCCCCCTCACTGTGTTTTAATTCCTGGGATAGTTTCTGTATATTTATTTATTTATTTTTAAAATACATTTTTTACTGATTTCAGAGAGGAAGGGAGAGGGAGAGACAGATAGAAACATCAATGATGGGAGAGAATCACTGATAGCTGCCTCCTGCACACCCCACCCTGGGGAATGAGCCCACAACCCAGGCATGTGCCCTGGCTGGGAATCGAATTGTGACCTCCTGGTTCAAAGGTCGACCACTGAGCCATGCTGGCCGGGCTAGCTGTATTTTTAGAAAACAGACAATCTCTTTCAGTGACAATGTAACAGTGTTTCGGGGTTACCTGTTAATTAGGCCTTGGACATGCTTCTTTAGCCGTTCTCTCTCTTCCCTTTTCTGGGCAGCCACTGTCTCCTCAGCTCGCAGCACATGAGGGGGGAGATACTTTCCCGCATTTCCACAAAGACTCTGCTAGAAAGGACAGAAGTAAGTTACAAAAATGTACACTGAGCAAACCCCCTTTGCTGTGCTCACAGAACTGGCAGAGCTGTAACCATTGACAGCTGCTCACTAAACATCAGCACCCGCGGAGCGCCCCTCTGCACCTGTGGGCTCACCGTTGGCGCTGATGTCAATACGTCTCCCATTCATTCTGTTTTCCATCTGTAGTGCGAACTGGCCGTGTCCCTCTGATCTGCGGACAGAGCCCTACATTCTACACTTGGCCCAGGTTTACTTTCTAGGGACAGAACACACAAACACCAAATGTACCACCAGTTTTGTAGGGAAAGTGTTCTAAAATAATTCCAAACTGCCCTGGCCAGGTGGCTCAGTTGGGTAGAGTGTTGTCCCATACGTCAAAAGGTTGCAGGTTTGATCCCCAGCCAGGGTGCATGCATTGATGTTTCCCTATCACATCAATGTTTCTTTCTCTCTCTCCCCCTTCCCCTCTCTAAAAATCAGTAAAAAAATGGTAATTTCCAACTTGTTGAAAACTAGTATCTAAATTTACATGCTAAAATCAAAATCAACCACTGCTCACTAGCTCCTAGCGTATCAACTGCAAGGATTACAATTTGTGATCACTGGCCAACACTCCCTGGGCACCCGAGGGACAAGCCCTTAGGAAACATCTATAATCACGGCCCTTCGTGTTAGTGACTTAAGCCTATTGGCGAAAGCACTGATGTACATGGAAACGCTTACACTTGAGAAACGCTTAGTTCACACTGTACGCCAATGACCTCAACGGCCTGGGGAAGAAAACCAAGACTAGTGAGAAATAACGCTCTAAGAGGAACTGCAGCACTCGGATCTGCTCAAAAAGCGCTGGGCCACAGGTACCAGGGAGAGAAGGGAAGGCAGCCTGTTGCCGAAGATGGAAAGAGTCAGAGATGCCGACGTGGACATCACCTAGATAAACACCAGTGAGAAAGTGAGGAGAAGCCTTGCAAGCAGAAGTAATCTATTTAGAGGAAGATGATACAATACAGCGGCCCCTTTATTGGCAGGGGATCCGTTCCGAGCCCCCGTGGATGCGTGAAACTGCAGATAGTACTAACCTTTACCCTTCAAGGAAGCGCTTGGTGCTTCTTTTTGGCACATCCAAATTGCCAGCGTCACTATGCATACACTTTGGGGCCATTACGTGAAGTAAGGGCTATTTGAACACAAGCGATGCAATGCTATGACAACTGATCTGAAAACTAGGATCGTACGGCTACTCATTGACTCAAAGGCGGGTAGCAAAGAGTGTGGGTGATTCCTGGATGGAGCACAGCATGAGATTCCATCACCCTTCTCCGAACATTTAAACTTAAAACTTACGAACTGCCCGGTGGGCGCGCTTCAGTGGTTGATCATCGACCTGTGAACCAGTAGGTCATGGTTCAATTCCTGGTCAGGCACGTGCCTGGTTTGCGGGCTCGATCCCCACTGTGGGGCGTGCAGGAGGCAGCCGATCAACCTCTCTCCCTCTCCATTCCTCTCTGACGTCAATAAAAATATATTTTAAAAATCCACTTATGAAATGTTTCTTTGTGTAACTTTTCATTTAATTATCTTTGGACCATGGTTCACAGCAGGTGACAATCCACAAAAAGCAAAACTGTGGATAAGGGGCCACGTGGTGAGAAGACAGCGGGACTTCCACTGACGCCGGGCAGGGAGGACGCAGGTGGTGAACCGGCCCTGCAGTGTCAGGCTACTGAAGTGAGTGCTGGCGCCTCAGACTCCCCCGGAGCAGCCGGAGGAAAAGGCAGGCGAGGGAGGGGGGTCAGGAACGGCGCAAGGGGAGGGGCCCAGCCAGGTGTGGAGACCGGGACGGAGATGTCCTCTTAGGGCACCCGGGGGACTGGCCTCTAGGGCGCCCCTCTCCTAGCGCTTCACTATGGGAACTTACACGAAAAGCAGGCAGAGCCGACTACCCTCCCAGGCCAAATACACCGCTTGTGCCCCGAGCTCCACGCTCCGTCCTCGTCACTGAGCAGGGACTGGTCACTCGTTACCTGAACGGCTGCGTCCACATCCTCCCGGGAATTTTCACTCCTTTCTTCGTCTTCCGCAAACCGGACTCTCCTTCCGCCCGCTTTCTCCTTCGCTCTCCCCTCTGCCGCTGCTTTCTGCGGCTCTTCCTCCGGCGCGTCCTCCTGCTCCACGCCCCCGTCCTCGGCCTCACTCCCCGCGTTGCCTCCGTCCTCCGAGTCACTCCCCGCGTCGCCTCCATCCTCGGCCTCACTCCCCGCGTCGCCTCCATCCTCCGAGTCACTCCCCGCGTCGCCTCCGTCCTCCGAGTCACTCCCCGCGTCGCCCCCGTCCTCGGCCTCATTCCCCGCGTCGCCGTGGCGCGCCGTCGGTCCGTCCTCCTCGCTGCTGCTGTCGCACAGGCCGCGCCCCTCCGCCGCCCCCAGGGCTCCCAGGATGTAGTCGAGCCCGTCGCGGGCGAAGCTGGGCGGCACCGAGCCGGCGTCCCCCTTCCTCCGGCGCCGGTGCAGGCCCAGGCAGCGCTCCAGCTGGGTCTTCGGTCTCCTCTCTGGCCGCAGAAGGCCGTTTCGGGGCGGGAGCAAAGGGAGAGGGCCGGTCTGCAAAGCGGGCCCTGTTGGGGCCAGGGAAGCGG